>NW_027365428.1:0-115002 GCF_046119375.1 Phyllobates terribilis
TTAATCAATCTGCTTAGTTTGTTCTCCTCTGATTTGCAGGTCAACAAGTTACATAGACTTATATAATGGATAATCAACATATTAGCAAACATCGATTGTTCCATGATCCTGTGTTCCTGTCCTCCAAAGATAACAGATAAGTTACAACATTCAGACTCACTTGACAATAGGCCAAGTTTCTTGAGCAACCGAAGAAAGAAACACATAAATTCAATAGTCAATATTCAGGCAATAGCCTTTATCTCTGGGCCTACTGAATTTAAGTTTGGCATAATTAAGATTAAATGCTGTGTCATCACAATATATTTTTTTGCTTTTTATTCAGTTTTTTGTGTGTGTCAGTATGGTGAAAATGCAACATTTTTGGAGTGTTTTAAATTTTTATTTTTTTATGGTGTTCGCCTTTCCAAATAAATAACATGCCAGTTTTATAGATCGGGTCATTGCGGACGCGGCGTTACCAATTATGTGTCCATTTTTTTTGTTTATTTCTGATTTAACACAAACGCTGCATTTTTAGTGGCGAAACAACTTTTTGTGATGTGTGTGTGACGCACCCCTGGGCCTGTGTCGCACAGCATTGCGCATGCAGGAGCTTACCCGGAGCCGGATCTGTTGAGGGTTGTAGTCTCGTGGCGGTGATCCGGTCCGTGCCCAGGGAGTCAGACTAAGTGGCGCTGTATCAGCGGTAGATGATGGACGACTACGCCACCCGTTGAATGCAGCTATGGAGCTGCCGCTGCAGGGCAGACCGCTGAGGCCGGTGGAAGGATGGTGCAGCGTGGATGGTATAACCCCCAACGGGAGGGGTATGGCCTCAGGGCAGCCGACGTGGATGATGGGGGTAGCAGGAACCATCCTGCCGACTACGCCAAAAGTTGACGCGCCCCTGGGCCTTCTGTCGCGCAGCGTTGCGCACACGGGAGCCTACCCGGAGCCGGATCTCTTCAGGGTTGTAGTCTCGTGGCGGTGATCCGGTCCGTGCCCAGGGAGTCAGACTAAGTGGCGGTCTATGGCAGTAGATGTTAACTGGATCGACTACGCCACCCGTTGAGTGCGGCTTTGAAGCCGCCGCTGCAGAACAGTCCACTGAGGCCAGGTGTATGAGGATGTGCAGCGTGGTGGTATAACCCCCAACGGGAGGGGTATGGCCTCAGGGCAGCAGGGATAGATGATGGGGGTGATGGTGGTACACGAGCGCAACAAAGACAACTCGGAGTCTTGGTGGTGCAGTTCAGGGTCTTTACTCACGGTTACTCGGTTACTGCTCCAGGCCACCGCTGCAGAGGTGGCCGCCTGTGTCGCGCTGTGCTCACCAGGTGAGGGGCTCGGTTAACTCCCAGGTCTTTCTGGAGTGCTTTGCAGGACCCCCCTTATGTCCCCTGTCTCTGGTCTTCAACCCCACTAGTGACCACGCTTATGTCCAGCTGCCTCGGACCTTCTTGGTGGGCAAACGTTGGCCTGCGTTTCCCAGGTCCTATGTGGTGCCTTCCTAGCAGGTGTGGTGAGGGGCTGCTCCACATGTAATGTCGCAGCCTCCGGTTCTTAGTTGAGGGTAGTTTCTCTCCTCCACTAATTTGGGATCCGGTTCCCATCTTCTTGACCTGACCCCCCTACTCAGGTAGCGGCGGGCGTGTGGTGGCTACCAGCCAGTCCACACCCCTGGGGTCCCCTCTGTCCTTCCTGGAGCCCAGTCTGCTCCTCTTCCTCCTTCCCTCCTCCAGGCTCAGGCCTCCTGACAGGGCCTGCCTGTGGAGCAGAGCCCATAAAGCAGCTCTGCTCCCTGCCTTCTCCTCTCTCAACTCACTCCCTTTCCAAGATGGTGCCTCCCTTTATACTCCTGTACAGAGTGCACCCAGGATCTACTTCCCCCACGCACACACTACCGGGTTCCCTTCTCTAGGTGTTCCCTCCCCCCACTCCAGCCAGGGACATGCTCACTCGTGCCTGCATAACTAATGGGAGCACCGTCGAGCTGTCCCCCGGAAATGTGGTGTAGTGCATGTGGGTGTTAGGGTCCTGAGCCACACTCCATCCTTACCTGGAAGTGAGATATCGCACATCTGGGTGAGATGCAATACCTCTGTAGCAACCGAACCCTCGGGGTGCTACATGTGCGCTTTTTTGTGTTTTTTTTTTTTTACTTTTTACACATTTTATGTCATTTTTTTTTTTACTTTTTCACTTAGTACCATTGTAGGACATGAATATTTTTTACTTTGATCACTAGCTTCATGCACTGCAGTACTCGTGTACTGCTCTGCTGGAGAGCTGTCAATGAGTCACTGACTGTGCCTGTTAGACCCAGCTTATGGCAGGATCTCACAGGCCACCGTACCCTGGTGTCATCAGATGACCTCAGGGCACCATGCAATGATTGGCACCTGTGATTATGATCGAGGGTGGACTATCCTGTCATAGGGGGTCTTTTAACCTACTTTTAACCACTTAGATACTGCTGTGGTGATTGACAGCAGTATTGAAGGAGTTAATCTGCCCCAATCGTTCCAAAACCTCCCGGGGGCCAATACCGCAGGGTGTCAGGTGTCATACAGCTGGTATTCAGGGGCTCTTGCTTATAATTTCTAGAGGGTCATCATCCGACTCTCGCTTTTAATTTTTCCAGGGTATGTATGAGGCCTACCTCTACAATTCTCTTACATATACACTGCTCAAAAAATAAAGGGAACACTTATACAACAGAATATAACTCCAAGTAAATGAAACTTCTGTGAAATCAAACTGTCCACTTAGGAAGCAACACTGATTGACAATCAATTTCACATGCTGTTGTGCAAATGAGCGTATAAACAAGCGAGGGGGGGTGTTTATATGTAAAATCATCCTTATAACCTGTCTTGCGGGAGGATATATGTGAATCTAATGAAAATGTAGAGTCCCTGTGGGTGGAGATAAGGGGAGGGGGAAAAAATAATAAATTACTGATAAGAGTTTGTTATAAGTCTCCAAAAATAATGGAAGCAGCGGAGAATATCCTCGTAAAGCGAATAGATGAAGCAGCGACTCAAGGAGAAGTCATTATTATGGGGGACTTCAACTACCCTGAAATACATTGGGGGACAGAAACCTGTAGTTCAAGCAAAGGAAATAGGTTTTTGACTACTATGAGAGACAATTACCTTTCACAACTGGTTCAGGACCCAACAAGAAGGGGGGCACTGCTAGACCTAATATTAACCAATAGGCCAGACCGCATATCAAATATACGAGTAGGGGGTCACTTGGGTAATAGTGATCACAAAATAATACGTTTTCATGTATCCTTTAATAAGATGTGTAGTAGAGGGGTTACAAGGACATTAAACTTCAGGAAGGCAAATTTCCAACGGTTAAGAGATGATCTTAGTGCAATAAACTGGGACGATATCCTGAGACATAAAGCTACACAAAGCAAATGGGAGACATTTATTAACATCCTGAATAGGACCTGTGTACAATATATAACCTATGGGAATAAACATGATAGAAATAGGAGGAAACCACTATGGCTAAATAGAGCTGTAAGGGGCGCAATAAGTGACAAAAAGAAAGCATTTAGAGAACTAAAGCAAGTAGGTAGTGATGAGGCATTAAATAAATATAGAAAATTAAATAAATTATGTAAAAACCAAATCAAGGCAGCAAAGATTGAGGCAGAGAGAATCATTGCCAGAGAAAGTAAAAATAACCCCAAAATATTCTTTAACTACATAAATAGTAAAAAACTAAAAAATGATAGTGTTGGCCCCCTTAAAAATAGTCTGGGTGAAATGGTGGATGAGGATGAGGAAAAAGCCAATATGCTAAATGAGTTTTTTTCAACCGTATTTACACAAGAAAATTGCATGACAGAAAACATGATTAGTGAGAACTAAAATTCTCCAGTAAATGTCACTTGCTTAACCCAGCAGGAAGTACGGCGGCGTCTAAACATCACTAAAGGTGACAAATCCCCAGGCCCGGATGGGATACACCCGCGAATACTGCAGGAATTAAGTAACGTCATAGATAGACCATTATTTGTAAGCTTTAAAGATTCCATAATAACAGGGTCTGTACCACAGGACTGGCGTATAGCAAATGTGGAGCCAATATTCAAAAAGGGGACAAAAGCTGAACTTGGAAATTATAGGCCGGTAAGCTTAACCTCTACTGTGGGTAAAATCCTGGAGGGTTTCCTAAGAGATGCTATACTAGAGTATCTGAAGAAGAATAACCTCATGACCCAATATCAACATGGGTTTACCAGGGACCGTTCCTGTCAAATTAATCTGATTAGTTTTTATGAGGAGGCAAGTCCTGGACTGGACCAAGGAAATGCAGTGGATGTTGTGTATATGGACTTTTCAAAAACTTTTGATACGGTTCCACACAAAAGGTTGATACATAAAATGAGAACAATGGGGATAGGGGAAAATATATGTATGTGGGTTAAGAATTGGCTCAGTGATAGGAAACAAATAGTGGTTATTAATGGAAAACACTCAGACTGGGTCTCAGTTAACAGTGGTGTACCACAGGGGTCAGTATTGGGCCCCCTTCTTTTTAACATATTTATTAATGACCTTGTAGGGGGCATACAGAGTAATATTTCAATATTTGCAGATGACACTAAACTCTGCAGGGTAATTAGTACAGAGGAGGACAATTTTATATTACAGGAGGATCTATGTAAACTAGAAGCTTGGGCTGGTAAATGGCAAATGAGCTTTAATGGGGATAAATGTAAGGTAATGCACTTGGGCAGAGGAAATAAAATGTATAATTATATGCTTAATTGTAAAACACTAGGCAAAACTGTCACTGAAAAAGACCTGGGTGTATTGGCGGACGACAAGCTCACTTTTAGTGGCCAGTGTCAGGCAGCTGCTGCAAAGGCAAATGAAATAATGGGATGCATTAAAAGAGGCATAGATGCTGATGAGGAGAAGATAATTTTACCTCTATACAAGTCATTAGTGCGACCACACTTAGAATACTGTGTACAGTTCTGGTCTCCGGTGTATAAGAAAGACATAGCTGAACTAGAGCGGGTGCAGAGAAGAGCGACCAAGGTTATTAGAGGACTGGGGGTCTGCAATACCAAGACAGGTTATTAGAGGACTGGGGGGTCTGCAATACCAAGACAGGTTATTAGAGGACTGGGGGTCTGCAATACCAAGACAGGTTATTACACTTGGGGTTATTTAGTTTAGGGGGGGATCTTATTTCTATGTACAAGTATATGAGGGGACAGTACAAAGACCTTTCTACTGATCTTTTTACTCTGAGGCCTGAGACTGGGACAAGGGGGCATCTTCTACGTCTGGAGGAAAGAAGGTTTAATCATAATCACAGACGGGGATTCTTTACTGTAAGAGCAGTGAGACTATGGAGCTCTCTGCCGCATGATGTGGTAATGAGGGATTCACTACTAACATTTAAGAAGGGCCTGGATGCCTTTATGGAAAAGTATAATATTACAGGTTATATATACTAGACTCCTTGATAGGGCGTTGATCCAGGGAACTAGTCTGATTGTCATATGGAGTCGGGAAGGAATTTTTTTGCCCAAAGTGGAGCTTAGTGTTTGCCACATGGATTTTTTTGCCTTCCTCTGGATCAATGAGTTAGGGTATGGGTTGGACTAGATGGACTTAGTCTTCCTTCAACCTTAAAAACTATGTTACTATGTAAGAGATGGAAATTATTGGCAATTATCAAGACACCCTCAATAAAGGAGTGGTTCTGCAGGTGGGGACCACAGACCACATCTCAGTACCAATGCTTTCTGACTGATGTTTTGGTCATTTTTGAATGTTGGTTGTGCTTTCACACTCGTGGTAGCATGAGACGGACTGTACAACCCACAGAAGTTGCTCAGGTAGTGCAACTCATCCAGGATGGCACATCAATGCGAGCTGTGGCAAGAAGGATTGCTGTGTCTGTCAGCATAGTGTCCAGAGGCCGGAGGCACTACCAGGAGACAGGCCAGTACACCAGGAGACATGGAGGGGGCCATAGGAGCAGGACCGCTACCTCCCCCTTTGTGCAAGGAGGAACAGGAGGAGAACTGCCAGAGCCCTGCAAAATGACCTCCAGCAGGCCACAAATGTGCATGTGTCTGCACAAACGGTTAGAAACCGACTCCATGAGGGTGGTATGAGGGCCCGACGTCCACAGATGGGGGTTGTGCTCACAGCCCAACACCGTGCAGGACACTTGGCATTTCCCACAGAACACCAGGATTGGCAGAATCGCCACTGGCGCCCTGTGCTCTTCACAGATGAAAGCAGGTTCACACTGAGCACATGTGACAGATGTGTCAGAGTCTGGAGACGCCATGGAAAGTGATCTGCAACCTGCAGAATCCTTCAGCATGACCGGTTTGGCAGTGGGTCAGTAATGGTGTGGGGTGGCATTTCTTTGGAGGGCAGCACAGTCCTCCATGTGCTCGCCAGAGATAGCCTGACTGCCATTAGGTACCGAGATGAGATCCTCAGACCCCTTGTGAGACCATATGCTGGTGCGGTTGGCCCTGGGTTCCTCCTAATGCAGGACAATGCCTGACCTCATGTGGCTGGAGTGTGTCAGCAGTTCCTGCAAGATGAAGGCATTGAAGCTATGGACTGGGCCGCCCGTTCCCCAGACCTGAATCCGATTGAACACATCTGGGACATCATATCTCGCTCCATCCACCAATGTCACATTGCACCACAGACTGTCCAGGAGTTGGCGGATGCTTTAGTCCAGGTCTGGGAGGAGATCCCACAGGAGACCATCCGCAACCTCATCAGGAGCATGCCCAGGCATTGTAGGGAGGTCATACAGGCACGTGGAGGCCACACACAATGCTCAGCCTCATCAGGAGCATGACCAGGCATTGTAGGGAGGTCATACAGGCACGTGGAGGCCACACATAATACTCAGCCTCATCAGGAGCATGCCCAGGCGTTGTAGGGAGGTCATACAGGCACGTGGAGGCTACACACAATACTCAGCGTCATCAGGAGCATGCCCAGGCGTTGTAGGGAGGTCATACAGGCACGTTCAGGCCACACACAATACTGAGCCTCATCAGGAGCATGCCCAGGCATTGTAGGGAAGTCATACAGGCGCGTGGAGGCCACACACAATACTGAGCCTCATCAGGAGCATGCCCAGGCATTGTAGGGAGGTCATACTGTGGCACCCCAGGGGTCTGGTTTCCACAATAATAGCAATATTATGTCTGAGAGCAGGTGGGAGGTCTCTTGGTCAGGGATCTTATGCATGCCACACCTCCTGCCCAGTCCTGGGAGGGGAAGAACTTCCCCTATATAAACCTGGGGCTGAGG
Source organism: Phyllobates terribilis (assembly GCF_046119375.1). Classification (NCBI taxonomy): domain Eukaryota; kingdom Metazoa; phylum Chordata; class Amphibia; order Anura; family Dendrobatidae; genus Phyllobates; species Phyllobates terribilis. Next base: position 7,317 of record NW_027365428.1, read on the forward strand.
CAGGGTTAGGGAAGAGAGAGAACAAGAGTAGAGAAGAGAAGCAGCATAGGAAGAAACAACAGGAGCTCTGTGGGAGCAGTGCTACAAGGAGTCAGGGGCTGGCAGCTGCAGAGCTCGCCCTGACTGAGAAGTTATCACCGGACCCGGAGTCCGAGGCTGTGGGGACTAATCCTTACCCAGCAGCAGAAACCGACCGGCAGGGGATTGCAGGTCCTCTGGCCCAGAAACCCGAAGGCACGGTCACACGCGTGGGACCAGCACCGCCATAGTGGAGCGGAAGCCATTAGAAGGCCCCGAGTCACCGGCCATACGGGTGAGCACCACACGGTACACTCAGGGACGTGGGCTACTTTTACCCGCCTCTAGCAAGGTAGCCAGAAGAGTACAGTTAGCTGGGAAGGCCTACAACTCCGCCTGGCCAGGGGAGATCCCATCTGCTCAAGGACTGACCAGGCCCCGATCGCTAGCAAGTACTCCGGGAGGGTCTATCTTTGTCACCAGTAAAGACCCTGAACTACACGCATCGTCTCTGAGTGGTTCCTGCTACCCCCATCATCCACGTCGGCTGCCCTGAGGCCATACCCCTCCCGTTGGGGGTTATACCATCCCCGCTGCACCATCCTTCCACCGGCCTCAGCGGTCTGCCCTGCAGCGGCAGCTCCAAAGCTGCATTCAACGGGTGGCGTAGTCATCCAACATCTACTGCTAATAGACTCGCCACTTAGTTTGACTCCCTGGGCACGGACCGGGTCACCGCCACGAGACTACTACCCCCATCTGATCCGGCTCCGGGTAAGCCCCCGTGCACGCGATGCCGCACGACACAGAAGGCCCAGGGGCGCGTCAATACAGGCACATGGAGGCCACACACAATACTCAGCCTCATCAGGAGCATGCCCAGGCATTGTAGGGAGGTCATACAGGCACGTGGAGGCCACACACAATACTCAGCCTCATCAGGAACATGCCCAGGCGTTGTAGGGAGGTCATACAGGCACGTGGAGGCCACACACAATACTCTGCCTCATCAGGAGCATGCCCAGGCGTTGTAGGGAGGTCATACAGGCACGTGGAGGCCACACACAATACTCAGCCTCAGCAGGAGCATGCCCAGGCATTGTATGGAGGTCATACAGGCACGTGGAGGCCACACACAATACTCAGCCTCATCAGGAGCATGCCCAGGCATTGTAGGGAGGTCATACAGGCACGTGGAGGCCACACACAATACTCAGCCTCATCAGGAGCATGCCCAGGCATTGTAGGGAGGTCATACAGGCACGTGGAGGCCACACACAATACTCAGCCTCATCAGGAGCATGCCCAGGCATTGTAGGGAGGTCATACAGGCACGTGGAGGCCACACACAATACTGAGCCTCATCAGGAGCATGCCCAGGCATTGTAGGGAGGTCATACAGGCACGTTGAGGCCAGACACAATGCTCAGCCTCATCAGGAGCATGCCCAGGCGTTGTAGGGAGGTCATACAGGCACGTGGAGGCCACACACAATACTCAGCCTCATCAGGAGCATGCCCAGGCGTTGTAGGGAGGTCATACAGGCACGTGGAGGCCACACACAATACTCAGCCTCATCAGGAGCATGCCCAGGCATTGTAGGGAGGTCATACAGGTACGTGGAGGCCACACACAATACTCAGACTCATCAGGAGCATGCCCAGGCGTTGTAGGGAGGTGATACAGGCACGTGCAGGCCACACACAATACTCAGCCTCATCAGGAGCATGCCCAGGCGTTGTAGGGAGGTCATACAGGCACGTGGAGGCCACAGACAATACTCAGCCTCAGCAGGAGCATGCCCAGGCGTTGTAGGGAGGTCATACAGGCACGTGGAGGCCACACACAATACTCAGCCTCATCAGGAGCATGCCCAGGCGTTGTAGGGAGGTCATACAGGCACGTGGAGGCCACACACAATACTCAGCCTCAGCAGTAGCATGCCCAGGAGTTGTAGGGAGGTCATACAGGCACGTGGAGGCCACACACAATACTCAGCCTCATCAGGAGCATACCCAGGCGTTGTAGGGAGGTCATACAGGCACGTGGAGGCTACACACAATACTCAGCCTCATCAGGAGCATACCCAGGCGTTGTAGGGAGGTCATACAGGCACGTGGAGGCTACACACAATACTCAGCCTCATCAGGAGCATGCCCAGGCGTTGTAGGGAGGTCATACAGGCACGTGGAGGCAACACACAATACTCAGCCTCATCAGGAGCATGCCCAGGCGTTGTAGGGAGGTCATACAGGCACGTGAAGGCCACACACAATACTCAGCCTCATCAGGAGCGTGCCCAGGCGTTGTAGGGAGGTCATACAGGCACGTGGAGGCCACACACAATACTCAGCCTCATCAGGAGCATGCCCAGGCGTTGTAGGGAGGTCATACAGGCACGTGGAGGCCATACACAATACTCAGCCTCATCAGGAGCATGCCCAGGCGTTGTAGGGAGGTCATACAGGCACCTGGAGGCCACAAACAATACTCAGCCTCATCAGGAGCATTCCCAGGCGTTGTAGGGAGGTCATACAGGCACGTGGAGGCCACACACAATACTCAGCCTCATCAGGAGCATGCCCAGGCGTTGTAGGGAGGTCATACAGGCACGTGGAGGCCACACACAATACTCAGCCTCATCAGGAGCATGCCCAGGCGTTGTAGGGAGGTCATACAGGCACTTGGAGGCCACACACAATACTGAGCCTCATCAGGAGCATGCCTAGGCGTTGTAGGGACGTCATACAGGCACGTGGAGGCCACAGACAATACTCAACCTCATCAGGAGCATGCCCAGTCGTTGTAGGGAGGTCATTCAGGCACGTGGAGGCCACACACAATACTCAGCCTCATCAGGAGCATGCCCAGGCGTTGTAGGGAGGTCATACAGGCACGTGGAGGCCACACACAATACTCAGCCTCATCAGGAGCATGCCAAGGCATTGTAGGGAGGTCATACAGGCACGTGGAGGCCACACACAATACTCAGCCTCATCAGGAGCATGCCCAGGCGTTGTAGGGAGGTCATACAGGCACTTGGAGGCCACACACAATACTGAGCCTCATCAGGAGCATGCCTAGGCGTTGTAGGGACGTCATACAGGCACGTGGAGGCCACAGACAATACTCAGCCTCATCAGGAGCATGCCCAGTCGTTGTAGGGAGGTCATACAGGCACGTGGAGGCCACACACAATACTCAGCCTCATCAGGAGCATGCCCAGGCGTTGTAGGGAGGTGATACAGGCACTTGGAGGCCACACACAATACTGAGCCTCATCAGGAGCATGCCTAGGCGTTGTAGGGACGTCATACAGGCACGTGGAGGCCACAGACAATACTCAGCCTCATCAGGAGCATGCCCAGTCGTTGTAGGGAGGTCATACAGGCACGTGGAGGCCACACACAATACTCAGCCTCATCAGGAGCATGCCCAGGCGTTGTAGGGAGGTCATACAGGCACGTGGAGGCCACACACAATACTCAGCCTCATCAGGAGCATGCCAAGGCATTGTAGGGAGGTCATACAGGCACGTGGAGGCCACACACAATACTCAGCCTCATCAGGAGCATGCCCAGGCGTTGTAGGGAGGTCATACAGGCACGTGGAGGCCACACACAATACTCAGCCTCATCAGGAGCATGCCCAGGCGTTGTAGGGAGGTCATACAGGCACGTCGAGGCCACACACAATACTCAGCCTCATCAGGAGCATGCCCAGGCGTTGTAGAGAGGTCATACAGGCACGTGGAGGCCACACACAATACTCAGCCTCATCAGGAGCATGCCTAGGCGTTGTAGGGACGTCATACAGGCACGTGGAGGCCACAGACAATACTCAGCCTCATCAGGAGCATGCCCAAGCGTTGTAGGGAGGTCATACAGGCACGTGGAGGCCACGCACAATACTCAGCCTCATCAGGAGCATGCCCAGGCATTGTAGGTGTGGCACCCCAGGGTTCTGTTTACCACAGTAATAGCAATATTACGTCTGTGAGCAGGTGACAGGTCTCCTGGTCAGGAATCCTAAGCATGCCACACCTCCTGCCCAGTCCTGGGAGGGGAAGAACTTCCCCTATATAAACTGGGGCTGAGGTGGGGTTAGAAGAGAACACAGACAGAGACAGAGACACAGTCTGGTCTGGTGTGGATCAGTTACAGGGAAAATAAGAACAGGAGCTCTGTGGGAGCAGTGATAAAAGGAGTCCGGGACTGGAAGCTGTAGAGCTCGTCCGGACTGAAGAGATCTCACCGGACACGGAGTCCGAGGCTGTGGGGACTGTTCCATACCCAGCAGCAGAAACCGACCGGCAGGGGATTTCAGGTCCTCTGGCCAAGAAACCCGAAGGCACGGTCACACGCAAGGGACCAGCACCGCCGTCGTGGAGCGGAGGCTACCAGAAGGCCCCGAGTCACCGGCCATACGGGTGAGCACCACACGGTACACTCAGGGACGTGGGCTACTTTTACCCGCTTCTAGCAAGGTAGCCAAGAAGAGTACAGTTAGTTGGGGAGGCCTACAACTCCGCCTGGCCAGGGGAGATCCTGTCTGCTCACGGACTGACCAGACCCCGATCGCTAGCCAGTACTCCCGGGAGGGTCTACCTTTGCCACCAGTAAAGACCCTGAACTACACCGCACCGTCTCTGAGTGGTTCCTGGTGCCTGCGAGCAATTCTACTATCCCCATCATCCACGTCCGCTGCCCTGAGGCCATACCCCTCCCGTTGGGGGTTATACTACCCACGCTGCACAACTGTACCACCGACCTCAGCGGTCTGCCCTGCAGCGGCGGTTTCGTAACCGCATTCAACGGGTGGCGTAGTCGAACAATATCACATCTGCCACTAAAAACATCGCCACTTAGTTTGACACCCTGGGCACGGACCGGGTCACCGCCACGAGGACTACCACCCCCAACAGATCCGGCTCCGGGTATTCCCCAAACATGGCCCAGGGGGCGCATCAATTTTTGGCGTAGTCGGCAGGATTTCGTGCCCGCAACCACCGGGTACTGCGTGCCTGAAAAAGACTGTTAAACTTACCTGTGGTGAAGATTCCCACCATCCGACGCCATCTTTTGCCTTCTTCCCGCCATCCGTGGAGTTTTCCTGCCATCCGACGCCATCTTTTGCCTTCTTCCCGCCATCCGTGGAGTTTTCCCGCCATTGGACGACATCTCGAGGACGCCGCGCGGGAAGAAGAGGGGCGTGGACTCCGAAAGCGCGCGAGAACTGAAGCCCCGCCTCACGTCCGGACGTTGCGTAAGGTCCTGGAAAGAGCCCAGCAGACGCCGACGTCACAGGAGCGCGACGGAAGGTCCTCTACCCTGACGATCCACTGCGGAGCCGCGGCCTACGGAAGAGGATCATCGCAAGGTAGGCCACGGTCCACTAGGGGGGAGGAGGATGTCGGATACGGAGGAGAGCTTCACTGCCACAGCCACCGCCAGCACCACCGCTGCTGCGGTCATGCCTTTCACCATGCCCTACATCCCGGGGGCAGCCTGGCTACCCCAGTACTCAGGGGAGTCCCATACCCTAAATGACTTCAGAGAAAGGCTGGATAGCCTCTTCCAGGTGTACCCCCTCACAGAAGAGCAAAAAGTGAGCATCCTGGTGGCTCAATTAACAGGGGCAGCCCAAAGGGAGGTAAAGTCCTGGCCACTTGGGAGGAGGAGGACTGTCGCAGAGATACTAGCCCGGCTGAAGGACACCTTTGATACCCGTACCTCAGCCGAGATCAAGCTTAGATTCTACGGGTGCAAGCAGCGAGCACATGAGAATATAAGGGACTATGCACTAAACCTACAAGAGGCCCTGAGAGCCATTAAGCAGGCCGACCCTGACGGCGTGGGAAACGAAGACAAGCTGTTGACTGAACAATTTATAGAGGGTCTACATTGCAATGCCCACCGAACCCAGTTGCGGGCAATGGCCTTACAGGACCCTCATCTGGACTTTGCACAGTTCAAGGACAGAGCCATCCGGGTGCTCCGAGAACCGGCACCAGGTGGCGCTGTGACCCACAAACGCCCTGCTACCACTTACCACCAGGAGGCGGCGCCCTTGTCGGCAGGGCCTGTGGGAGCTGATGCGCAGGCTTTAAACAATGACCCGGCTACAGACCTGCACCATCAGGTCCAAGAGCTAACTAAAAGCGTTGCCGCGCTAACCCGAACTGTGCAGTCGTTACAGGTTTCTACTCCAGGGAAGATCCAGCTGGCATCCGGACCGGAGGATATCCCGTGGCGCCGACCAAGGAGGACCCCACCGGCCAGAGGAAGACCCAGCGACCGATACAACGAGGACGGACAACCCATCTGCCGCCGCTGCAATCAACCCGGACATATGGCAAGGTACTGTCCTTTAAAACTGGCACAACCTGGGGTAGAGGGCCAACCCCTAGGAATAAGATCACCAGGCCCATCGAACTGGCGTGACAAATACGTGAGAGGACGTCCAGTCTTGCCTGTAGTACTGGATGGCATTCCTATGAGTGCCCTACTTGACACCGGGTCACAGGTCACCACCATCCCGTACGTGCTCTTCAAGCAGTACTGGAATGACTCGGATATAACCCGCTACCCAGACGACGACTTGAGTATCATCGCCAGCAATGGTCAGCCCGTGCCACAGATCGGATTTAAAGAGATGACCATTAAAATCGGTAAAGTCGAACTGGCAGCACAGGGACTGATCATTGTAGACATTGACAAGCGCGAGAGTCACCCAAAGATAACTCTAGGAACTAATGTGATTGAAAATTGTCTTGCAGAGGTGATTCTTATTTTACAGCAGGTTGCCAAGAACGCCAGCTCCGGCCAGCAGCGAGTGCTCCAAAAAGAGATCCGGGCACTGATGCGACGGCAACAGGTGGAACTCTCCGGTGGTGAGATTGGTAGCGTGAGAATGTGTGACCCTTTCCCTATTGCCATGCCCCCGAAAAGTGAAATGATGATTTGGTGCCGGGCAGCTATTGGTCTGAGAGGTAGAGATTACCAGGCAATGGTAGAACCAGTCTACTCAGATAGTAAGCCCACCATTTTGACGGCACGGGGGGTGGTTGATGTACGCCATGGGAGGGTGCCCGTTCGCATAATAAATATCGGGAAGAGGGAAGTGTACCTGCCCCGGTATGCTACGCTAGCCAAATTGTATACCATCAACCAAAATTCTGTACAGTCTGTGGAACCCTTGCCTCCATCTCATCCAGAGGAAGGTAACGGCTCTAAGCAACAAATGGAGGACTGGTGTCAGCAACTGCATTTGGGTACTGACTCCACACCCGCTCACCAAAAGCAGGGAGTCTACCGGGTGATCCAGGAATACGAGAGAGTGTTCAGTAAACACCCGCTAGACTTCGGGCGAGTGAAGGGAGTGGAACATCACATCCCCACGGGAGACCATCCTCCCATAAAGGAGAGGTATCGTCCCGTACCCCCTGCACACTACCAACACGCCAAGGGGATGCTTAGAGACATGAAGGAGGCTGGGGTAATCAGGGATAGCTGTAGCCCCTGGGCAGCTCCACTAGTCTTGGTTAAAAAGAAAGACAACACCATGAGAATGTGTGTAGATTACCGGAAAATCAACCGTATCACACACAAAGATGCGTACCCCTTACCAAGGATAGAGGAGTCTTTGGCTGCTTTAAAATCTGCTAACTTCTTCTCCACTTTGGATCTCACTAGCGGGTACTGGCAGGTTCCTGTAGCAGAGGCGGACCGGGAGAAGACCGCATTCACCACCCCGATGGGACTTAGCGAGTTTACCTGCATGCCGTTCGGACTCTGCAACGCGCCAGGAACCTTCCAACGATTGATGGAATGCTGTCTGGGACACCGGAACTTTGAGACGGTCCTGCTGTACCTGGACGATGTTATAGTTTATTCCAAAACCTACGAGGACCACCTGAAACACCTGGCGGAAGTGTTTGAAGCCCTGGCAAACTACGGTCTGAAGGTGAAACCGTCGAAGTGTCACCTGCTAAAACCAAAAGTGCAGTACCTGGGACACGTGGTGAGTGCTGACGGAGTGGCTCCCGACCCTGATAAGATCACCTCGATTAAGGAATGGCCAAGACCCTCCAGCGTAAAGGAAGTGCGGCAGTTCCTCGGGTTGGTAGGCTTCTACCGAAGATTCATTCCCGGTTTCACCAAAAAGGCAGCTCCTATGCAGGACCTCCTGATAGGCCAGTCCAGGAAGGCCAAGAACCAGAAGCCGCCCTTCAGATGGGAGAAGCTGGAAGAAGAGTCCTTCCGCCAGCTGAAGATGGCCCTCACGGGGGATGAAATCCTGGCATACCCGGATTACAGCCAGCCCTTTATCCTCTACACCGACGCAAGTAACATCGGGCTAGGAACCGTACTGTCCCAGATCCAGCAGGGGAGAGAACGGGTAATTGCTTACGCCAGCCGAAAACTGCGACCCACCGAAAGAAACCCTGAGAATTACAGCTCATTCAAGCTAGAGTTCCTGGCAGTGGTGTGGGCAGTCACCGAACGCTTTAAGCACTACCTCGCCTCTTCCCGGTTCACCGTGTACACGGATAACAACCCGTTGACACACCTGGACACTGCAAGACTCGGTGCCCTGGAGCAGAGATGGATGGCCCGCCTGTCCAACTATGAGTTCACGATCAAATACCGGGCAGGACGCTCCAATACCAACGCGGATGCCTTGTCCAGAATGCCAAACCTACCAGACGTAGGGGAAGATCCAGAGGAACTGGAAGAAGTTGAACTCCCCGCGTTTCACCGTCATGGGACTACCCAGTATTCCCACCGTGTAAGGGGTAAGCAATCCACTACGTTCAACCCCTTACCTCATTACAACTGGGCGGAAACGCAAGACAGTGACCCCGCCGTCCGACTGGTGAAGGAGATGCTGACTCAGCCAGATGCCCGCCTTGACCCAGACGCTCCGGAGGAGACCAAGCAACTGTGGGCTGAGAAGAGTCGACTGTTCCTTTACAAGGGGAAGTTGTGCCGCAGAATGGTTAACTCCCGGATGCATGAACTGGTCTGGCAAGTAGTGGTGCCAAGAAGAGACGCGGCAATGGTACTGGAGGCATACCACGACGGAGCTGGGCACTTCGGATGGAAGAAGCTGGAGTTCCTGCTGCGCGGGCGGTTCCACTGGGCAGGCATGAGAGGAACCATCGAGAGGTGGTGCAGAGACTGTGGCCCATGCAACCTAAGAAGGAAGGACCGTGCCAGCCAGAAGACTCCCCTGCAGTCCATCGTCACCAGGCAGCCGTTGGAACTGGTAGCCTTGGACCATGTAAAACTGACCCCCAGCAGAAGTGGCTACGTCTATGCGTTAACCATCGTGGATCACTATTCCCGGTTCTTGGTTGTAGTCCCCGTCAAGGACTTAACGGCTCAAACAGCAGCTAGAGCCTTCCAGCAGCACTTCTGCCGTTCACACGGATACCCAGAGCAGGTGCTGACGGACCAAGGACCTGCCTTTGAAGCGGAAGTCTTCCAGGAGTTCTGCACTCTGTATGGCTGCCGGAAGATAAGAACAACACCCTATCATCCGCAAACCAATGGACTCTGCGAGAAGATGAACCAGGTGGTGATAGACCTTCTGAAAACATTGCCCCTGGAAGAACGCAGTCTGTGGCCTGAGAAACTGCCTGATCTGGTGGACCTATACAACCACATCCCTGTAGGTTCTACCAACTGTACCCCGGCTTACCTAATGAGAGCAAGACCTGGTAAGCTGCCTGTTGATCTGGATATGGGAGTCCTGACACCCGAGGACACTTCACCAGAAGCAGACTGGGACACAGAGAGGCAGCAGCAGTACCGGAAAGTACAGGAGAGCGTTGAGCGAAGTCTCCGTCAAGCAAGAGAAAGACAGGAGAAGACTTACAACCGGTATGCTCCCGCTGTTCCCCTGGTACCTGGAGAGCAGGTCTTGAAGAGGAAAAGACGGCTCCACAAGTTGGACGACCAGTGGGAGAAGGACCCGTACACCGTACTGCCATCAAGCCATGAAAACCCGAAAGTCTGCACAATCAGTAAGGATGGAGGAGAAACCACAGCCATTGTCTCCCGAGATCACCTGAAGAAGTGTCCCGAGCAGCTACGAAACCCTGAAGAAGATCAAGAAAACCCTCGACCCGCAGAGGAAAGGGAAGAGATGGTCAGTACTGTACTCGGAGACTTCCCTCGGTCTTGGACACAGGTAAATGGTGCTGTTGTGGTACCCGTCCTCACCTTCCTCCAGCCAGCATCCCAAGTGCCTACGGAAAAACAGGTAGAGCTGGAAGAGCAGCCGGTCCAGGAGGCAGAAGACCCCACACAAGCAGACCAGGAGAATCGACCCTCTGCTTATAGTGAGCCTGCCGTGCCCCTAGTGAGCCAAAGAGTCCGTAGACAGCTGCCCAGCTTACCTTTAACAGCTCCTACACCCTGTAGCTCAGGACCGGTCAGTCAGCTCCGTAGGTCTACTAGGGCCACTAGAGGCCAGTTGCCCGTACGTTGGAGGATCTAAAGTGTTTAGACTGTCTTATTGGTATTTACCTGTTTACTGTTGCTTGTAAATAATTATGTTTTTCCAGTTATTTTATAGGTATCTTTTGTGGATTTACTAGAACTCTATTGTATATATGTTTGGAGCGTAACCCAGGAACGGACTAAAGACTGTTAAAGACTCGGGGCAGGACAGACCCCTACCTGGTTACGGCTCCCTGTTCTTTGGTGAAATGGACACCCTTTTGCTTCAAAAATTGCACCCGGTTGCGGACACGCCGTGACCACTTTAACATGTTTTTCCTTATTGTATTGTTCCTGTTTATACCCTGTTATGTTTTCAAAAAATATGTTTAGTCCCGGAGTACTAAATTTTACTAGGGGGGAATGTGGCACCCCAGGGTTCTGGTTACCACAGTAATAGCAATATTACGTCTGTGAGCAGGTGGGAGGTCTCCTGGTCAGGAATCCTAAGCATGCCACACCTCCTGCCCAGTCCTGGGAGGGGAAGAACTTCCCCTATATAAACTGGGGCTGAGGTGGGGTTAGAAGAGAACACAGACAGAGACAGAGACACAGTCTGGTCTGGTGTGGATCAGTTACAGGGAAAATAAGAACAGGAGCTCTGTGGGAGCAGTGATAAAAGGAGTCCGGGACTGGAAGCTGTAGAGCTCGTCCGGACTGAAGAGATCTCACCGGACACGGAGTCCGAGGCTGTGGGGACTGTTCCATACCCAGCAGCAGAAACCGACCGGCAGGGGATTTCAGGTCCTCTGGCCAAGAAACCCGAAGGCACGGTCACACGCAAGGGACCAGCACCGCCGTCGTGGAGCGGAGGCTACCAGAAGGCCCCGAGTCACCGGCCATACGGGTGAGCACCACACGGTACACTCAGGGACGTGGGCTACTTTTACCCGCTTCTAGCAAGGTAGCCAAGAAGAGTACAGTTAGTTGGGGAGGCCTACAACTCCGCCTGGCCAGGGGAGATCCTGTCTGCTCACGGACTGACCAGACCCCGATCGCTAGCCAGTACTCCCGGGAGGGTCTACCTTTGCCACCAGTAAAGACCCTGAACTACACCGCACCGTCTCTGAGTGGTTCCTGGTGCCTGCGAGCAATTCTACTATCCCCATCATCCACGTCCGCTGCCCTGAGGCCATACCCCTCCCGTTGGGGGTTATACTACCCACGCTGCACAACTGTACCACCGACCTCAGCGGTCCGCCCTGCAGCGGCGGTTTCGTAACCGCATTCAACGGGTGGCGTAGTCGAACAATATCACATCTGCCACTAAAAACATCGCCACTTAGTTTGACACCCTGGGCACGGACCGGGTCACCGCCACGAGGACTACCACCCCCAACAGATCCGGCTCCGGGTATTCCCCAAACATGGCCCAGGGGGCGCGTCAACTTTTGGCGTAGTCGGCAGGATTTCGTGCCCGCAACCACCGGGTACTGCGTGCCTGAAAAAGACTGTTAAACTTACCTGTGGTGAAGATTCCCGCCATCCGACGCCATCTTTTGCCTTCTTCCCGCCATCCGTGGAGTTTTCCTGCCATCCGACGCCATCTTTTGCCTTCTTCCCGCCATCCGTGGAGTTTTCCCGCCATTGGACGCCATCTCGAGGACGCCGCGCGGGAAGAAGAGGGGCGTGGACTCCGAAAGCGCGCGAGAACTGAAGCCCCGCCTCACGTCCGGACGTTGCGTAAGGTCCTGGAAAGAGCCCAGCAGACGCCGACGTCACAGGAGCGCGACGGAAGGTCCTCTACCCTGACGATCCACTGCGGAGCCGCGGCCTACGGAAGAGGATCATCGCAAGGTAGGCCACGGTCCACTAGGGGGGAGGAGGATGTCGGATACGGAGGAGAGCTTCACTGCCACAGCCACCGCCAGCACCACCGCTGCTGCGGTCATGCCTTTCACCATGCCCTACATCCCGGGGGCAGCCTGGCTACCCCAGTACTCAGGGGAGTCCCATACCCTAAATGACTTCAGAGAAAGGCTGGATAGCCTCTTCCAGGTGTACCCCCTCACAGAAGAGCAAAAAGTGAGCATCCTGGTGGCTCAATTAACAGGGGCAGCCCAAAGGGAGGTAAAGTCCTGGCCACTTGGGAGGAGGAGGACTGTCGCAGAGATACTAGCCCGGCTGAAGGACACCTTTGATACCCGTACCTCAGCCGAGATCAAGCTTAGATACTACGGGTGCAAGCAGCGAGCACATGAGAATATAAGGGACTATGCACTAAACCTACAAGAGGCCCTGAGAGCCATTAAGCAGGCCGACCCTGACGGCGTGGGAAACGAAGACAAGCTGTTGACTGAACAATTTATAGAGGGTCTACATTGCAATGCCCACCGAACCCAGTTGCGGGCAATGGCCTTACAGGACCCTCATCTGGACTTTGCACAGTTCAAGGACAGAGCCATCCGGGTGCTCCGAGAACCGGCACCAGGTGGCGCTGTGACCCACAAACGCCCTGCTACCACTTACCACCAGGAGGCGGCGCCCTTGTCGGCAGGGCCTGTGGGAGCTGATGCGCAGGCTTTAAACAATGACCCGGCTACAGACCTGCACCATCAGGTCCAAGAGCTAACTAAAAGCGTTGCCGCGCTAACCCGAACTGTGCAGTCGTTACAGGTTTCTACTCCAGGGAAGATCCAGCTGGCATCCGGACCGGAGGATATCCCGTGGCGCCGACCAAGGAGGACCCCACCGGCCAGAGGAAGACCCAGCGACCGATACAACGAGGACGGACAACCCATCTGCCGCCGCTGCAATCAACCCGGACATATGGCAAGGTACTGTCCTTTAAAACTGGCACAACCTGGGGTAGAGGGCCAACCCCTAGGAATAAGATCACCAGGCCCATCGAACTGGTGTGACAAATACGTGAGAGGACGTCCAGTCTTGCCTGTAGTACTGGATGGCATTCCTATGAGTGCCCTACTTGACACCGGGTCACAGGTCACCACCATCCCGTACGTGCTCTTCAAGCAGTACTGGAATGACTCGGATATAACCCGCTACCCAGACGACGACTTGAGTATCATCGCCAGCAATGGTCAGCCCGTGCCACAGATCGGATTTAAAGAGATGACCATTAAAATCGGTAAAGTCGAACTGGCAGCACAGGGACTGATCATTGTAGACATTGACAAGCGCGAGAGTCACCCAAAGATAACTCTAGGAACTAATGTGATTGAAAATTGTCTTGCAGAGGTGATTCTTATTTTACAGCAGGTTGCCAAGAACGCCAGCTCCGGCCAGCAGCGAGTGCTCCAAAAGAGATCCGGGCACTGATGCGACGGCAACAGGTGGAACTCTCCGGTGGTGAGATTGGTAGCGTGAGAATGTGTGACCCTTTCCCTATTGCCATGCCCCCGAAAAGTGAAATGATGATTTGGTACCGGGCAGCTATTGGTCTGAGAGGTAGAGATTACCAGGCAATGGTAGAACCAGTCTACTCAGATAGTAAGCCCACCATTTTGACGGCACGGGGGGTGGTTGATGTACGCCATGGGAGGGTGCCCGTTCGCATAATAAATATCGGGAAGAGGGAAGTGTACCTGCCCCGGTATGCTACGCTAGCCAAATTGTATACCATCAACCAAAATTCTGTACAGTCTGTGGAACCCTTGCCTCCATCTCATCCAGAGGAAGGTAACGGCTCTAAGCAACAAATGGAGGACTGGTGTCAGCAACTGCATTTGGGTACTGACTCCACACCCGCTCACCAAAAGCAGGGAGTCTACCGGGTGATCCAGGAATACGAGAGAGTGTTCAGTAAACACCCGCTAGACTTCGGGCGAGTGAAGGGAGTGGAACATCACATCCCCACGGGAGACCATCCTCCCATAAAGGAGAGGTATCGTCCCGTACCCCCTGCACACTACCAACACGCCAAGGGGATGCTTAGAGACATGAAGGAGGCTGGGGTAATCAGGGATAGCTGTAGCCCCTGGGCAGCTCCACTAGTCTTGGTTAAAAAGAAAGACAACACCATGAGAATGTGTGTAGATTACCGGAAAATCAACCGTATCACACACAAAGATGCGTACCCCTTACCAAGGATAGAGGAGTCTTTGGCTGCTTTAAAATCTGCTAACTTCTTCTCCACTTTGGATCTCACTAGCGGGTACTGGCAGGTTCCTGTAGCAGAGGCGGACCGGGAGAAGACCGCATTCACCACCCCGATGGGACTTAGCGAGTTTACCTGCATGCCGTTCGGACTCTGCAACGCGCCAGGAACCTTCCAACGATTGATGGAATGCTGTCTGGGACACCGGAACTTTGAGACGGTCCTGCTGTACCTGGACGATGTTATAGTTTATTCCAAAACCTACGAGGACCACCTGAAACACCTGGCGGAAGTGTTTGAAGCCCTGGCAAACTACGGTCTGAAGGTGAAACCGTCGAAGTGTCACCTGCTAAAACCAAAAGTGCAGTACCTGGGACACGTGGTGAGTGCTGACGGAGTGGCTCCCGACCCTGATAAGATCACCTCGATTAAGGAATGGCCAAGACCCTCCAGCGTAAAGGAAGTGCGGCAGTTCCTCGGGTTGGTAGGCTACTACCGAAGATTCATTCCCGGTTTCACCAAAAAGGCAGCTCCTATGCAGGACCTCCTGATAGGCCAGTCCAGGAAGGCCAAGAACCAGAAGCCGCCCTTCAGATGGGAGAAGCTGGAAGAAGAGTCCTTCCGCCAGCTGAAGATGGCCCTCACGGGGGATGAAATCCTGGCATACCCGGATTACAGCCAGCCCTTTATCCTCTACACCGACGCAAGTAACATCGGGCTAGGAGCCGTACTGTCCCAGATCCAGCAGGGGAGAGAACGGGTAATTGCTTACGCCAGCCGAAAACTGCGACCCACCGAAAGAAACCCTGAGAATTACAGCTCATTCAAGCTAGAGTTCCTGGCAGTGGTGTGGGCAGTCACCGAACGCTTTAAGCACTACCTCGCCTCTTCCCGGTTCACCATGTACACGGATAACAACCCGTTGACACACCTGGACACTGCAAGACTCGGTGCCCTGGAGCAGAGATGGATGGCCCGCCTGTCCAACTATGAGTTCACGATCAAATACCGGGCAGGACGCTCCAATACCAACGCGGATGCCTTGTCCAGAATGCCAAACCTACCAGACGTAGGGGAAGATCCAGAGGAACTGGAAGAAGTTGAACTCCCCGCGTTTCACCGTCATGGGACTACCCAGTATTCCCACCGTGTAAGGGGTAAGCAATCCACTACGTTCAACCCCTTACCTCATTACAACTGGGCGGAAACGCAAGACAGTGACCCCGCCGTCCGACTGGTGAAGGAGATGCTGACTCAGCCAGATGCCCGCCTTGACCCAGACGCTCTGGAGGAGACCAAGCAACTGTGGGCTGAGAAGAGTCGACTGTTCCTTTACAAGGGGAAGTTGTGCCGCAGAATGGTTAACTCCCGGATGCATGAACTGGTCTGGCAAGTAGTGGTGCCAAGAAGAGACGCGGCAATGGTACTGGAGGCATACCACGACGGAGCTGGGCACTTCGGATGGAAGAAGCTGGAGTTCCTGCTGCGCGGGCGGTTCCACTGGGTAGGCATGAGAGGAACCATCGAGAGGTGGTGCAGAGACTGTGGCCCATGCAACCTAAGAAGGAAGGACCGTGCCAGCCAGAAGACTCCCCTGCAGTCCATCGTCACCAGGCAGCCGTTGGAACTGGTAGCCTTGGACCATGTAAAACTGACCCCCAGCAGAAGTGGCTACGTCTATGCGTTAACCATCGTGGATCACTATTCCCGGTTCTTGGTTGTAGTCCCCGTCAAGGACTTAACGGCTCAAACAGCAGCTAGAGCCTTCCAGCAGCACTTCTGCCGTCCACACGGATACCCAGAGCAGGTGCTGACGGACCAAGGACCTGCCTTTGAAGCGGAAGTCTTCCAGGAGTTCTGCACTCTGTATGGCTGCCGGAAGATAAGAACAACACCCTATCATCCGCAAACCAATGGACTCTGCGAGAAGATGAACCAGGTGGTGATAGACCTTCTGAAAACATTGCCCCTGGAAGAACGCAGTCTGTGGCCTGAGAAACTGCCTGATCTGGTGGACCTATACAACCACATCCCTGTAGGTTCTACCAACTGTACCCCGGCTTACCTAATGAGAGCAAGACCTGGTAAGCTGCCTGTTGATCTGGATATGGGAGTCCTGACACCCGAGGACACTTCACCAGAAGCAGACTGGGACACAGAGAGGCAGCAGCAGTACCGGAAAGTACAGGAGAGCGTTGAGCGAAGTCTCCGTCAAGCAAGAGAAAGACAGGAGAAGACTTACAACCGGTATGCTCCCGCTGTTCCCCTGGTACCTGGAGAGCAGGTCTTGAAGAGGAAAAGACGGCTCCACAAGTTGGACGACCAGTGGGAGAAGGACCCGTACACCGTACTGCCATCAAGCCATGAAAACCCGAAAGTCTGCACAATCAGTAAGGATGGAGGAGAAACCACAGCCATTGTCTCCCGAGATCACCTGAAGAAGTGTCCCGAGCAGCTACGAAACCCTGAAGAAGATCAAGAAAACCCTCGACCCGCAGAGGAAAGGGAAGAGATGGTCAGTACTGTACTCGGAGACTTCCCTCGGTCTTGGACACAGGTAAATGGTGCTGTTGTGGTACCCGTCCTCACCTTCCTCCAGCCAGCATCCCAAGTGCCTACGGAAAAACAGGTAGAGCTGGAAGAGCAGCCGGTCCAGGAGGCAGAAGACCCCACACAAGCAGACCAGGAGAATCGACCCTCTGCTTATAGTGAGCCTGCCGTGCCCCTAGTGAGCCAAAGAGTCCGTAGACAGCTGCCCAGCTTACCTTTAACAGCTCCTACACCCTGTAGCTCAGGACCGGTCAGTCAGCTCCGTAGGTCTACTAGGGCCACTAGAGGCCAGTTGCCCGTACGTTGGAGGATCTAAAGTGTTTAGACTGTCTTATTGGTATTTACCTGTTTACTGTTGCTTGTAAATAATTATGTTTTTCCAGTTATTTTATAGGTATCTTTTGTGGATTTACTAGAACTCTATTGTATATATGTTTGGAGCGTAACCCAGGAACGGACTAAAGACTGTTAAAGACTCGGGGCAGGACAGACCCCTACCTGGTTACGGCTCCCTGTTCTTTGGTGAAATGGACACCCTTTTGCTTCAAAAATTGCACCCGGTTGCGGACACGCCGTGACCACTTTAACATGTTTTTCCTTATTGTATTGTTCCTGTTTATACCCTGTTATGTTTTCAAAAAATATGTTTAGTCCCGGAGTACTAAATTTTACTAGGGGGGAATGTGGCACCCCAGGGTTCTGGTTACCACAGTAATAGCAATATTACGTCTGTGAGCAGGTGGGAGGTCTCCTGGTCAGGAATCCTAAGCATGCCACACCTCCTGCCCAGTCCTGGGAGGGGAAGAACTTCCCCTATATAAACTGGGGCTGAGGTGGGGTTAGAAGAGAACACAGACAGAGACAGAGACACAGTCTGGTCTGGTGTGGATCAGTTACAGGGAAAATAAGAACAGGAGCTCTGTGGGAGCAGTGATAAAAGGAGTCCGGGACTGGAAGCTGTAGAGCTCGTCCGGACTGAAGAGATCTCACCGGACACGGAGTCCGAGGCTGTGGGGACTGTTCCATACCCAGCAGCAGAAACCGACCGGCAGGGGATTTCAGGTCCTCTGGCCAAGAAACCCGAAGGCACGGTCACACGCAAGGGACCAGCACCGCCGTCGTGGAGCGGAGGCTACCAGAAGGCCCCGAGTCACCGGCCATACGGGTGAGCACCACACGGTACACTCAGGGACGTGGGCTACTTTTACCCGCTTCTAGCAAGGTAGCCAAGAAGAGTACAGTTAGTTGGGGAGGCCTACAACTCCGCCTGGCCAGGGGAGATCCTGTCTGCTCACGGACTGACCAGACCCCGATCGCTAGCCAGTACTCCCGGGAGGGTCTACCTTTGCCACCAGTAAAGACCCTGAACTACACCGCACCGTCTCTGAGTGGTTCCTGGTGCCTGCGAGCAATTCTACTATCCCCATCATCCACGTCCGCTGCCCTGAGGCCATACCCCTCCCGTTGGGGGTTATACTACCCACGCTGCACAACTGTACCACCGACCTCAGCGGTCCGCCCTGCAGCGGCGGTTTCGTAACCGCATTCAACGGGTGGCGTAGTCGAACAATATCACATCTGCCACTAAAAACATCGCCACTTAGTTTGACACCCTGGGCACGGACCGGGTCACCGCCACGAGGACTACCACCCCCAACAGATCCGGCTCCGGGTATTCCCCAAACATGGCCCAGGGGGCGCGTCATAGGGAGGTCATACAGGCACGTGGAGGCCACACACAATACTCAGCCTCATCAGGAGCATGCCCAGGAGTTGTAGGGAGGTCATACAGGCACGTGGAGGCCAATACACAGTACTCAGCCTCATCAGGAGCATGCCCAGGCGTTGTAGGGAGGTCATACAGGCACATGGAGGCCACACACAATACTCAGCCTCATCAGGAGCATGCCCAGGCGTTGTAGGGAGGTCATACAGGCACGTGGAGGCCATACACAATACTCAGCCTCATCAGGAGCATGCCCAGGCGTTGTAGGGAGGTCATACAGGCACGTGGAGGCCACACACAATACTCAGCCACATTGTTACTTGTTTTAAGGACATTACATCACAGTTGGATCAGCCTGTAGTGTGTTTTTCCACTTTAATTTTGGGGGTGACTGCAAATCCAGGCCTCCATTGGTTAATAAATGTGATTTCCGTTGATGATTTTTGTGTGATTTTGTTGTCAGCACATTCAGCTTTATACAGAACAAAGTATTCAATGAGAAGATTTCATTCATTCAGATCTAGGATGGGTTATTTCAGTGTTCCCTTTATTTTTTTGAGCAGTGTATATATGTATACCATCCAGGGGTAAATGTTTTTCTCACCTTTCACTTAGTCTTTATCCGTTCTTGAAGTTACACTCCTTTAAAATGGGAAACAAATGTTTTCTGCGGCCCTACTCTCCATGTCTTCCAGGGTGCACTGCAGAACTCCCTTCTAACTTTTGGCAGCCCTTGCACTTAGTACATCGGCTTTACCAGTCTAGGAATCTTACTTCTTAAAAATTAGAAAAAATGTTTTCTGAAGCCCTCCACTACGTGTCTTCCAGGGTGTATTGCAATCCCTCCTTCTATTTTTTTGGCAGCCCTTGCACTTAGTGCATTGGCTTTATGAGTCTTGGAGTTCCACTACCTAACAATTGTAACAGAATGTGTATGAGGCCCTCCTTTATGTCTAATACAGGGTGTATCGGAGGCCCTCTTCTTTCTAATTTTTGGCAGTGCTTGCATTGTCCTTTTGGACTTTGGGGGGTTTCAGAGACCCTTCTTCATAAATTAAACAGGATGTGTCTGGCCATGTCACACACACCACATGCCGACATAAGGTGGTAAAATGTTAAAATGACATTAAAAGGTGACTACTGGTGGGTGTAGTTTTATTTCCCCCTCTACTATGTCATCTACTGTAGTCATAGGCGACGGGGAAATACAGTGAGAGATGGCCCGGCTATTAAGAGGTGGAGGAGGCGTTTTTCTTTTTTCTCTTTGTAATTTTGCCTTATAAAGTCAATATACAGAAAAGCAGATTTACTAACCTTTTTTCCCGTAAAATACATTTTATCTTCGTTTTTTTATGTTTTATTGCCAGTCTGTAAAAGTGGAGTAAAACTCTGAAAACATTGTTCCCAGCAGCGACGTGGGAGTCAGAGATGCTTCCTGGGTTCCCCCCATGCTGTTCCCAGTCCATTTCAGCACTGCTTCTATCCATTCCAGAAATGTGTCTGTCACCCCCAGCCCTCCTGTTAGGGCCTTCCGGAAAAATGCTTGAGTTTCCTTGTGACTTCCATTATACTCGTTACTCGTGTCGAGCCCGTCCGAGCATCTGACCTGCCCGATTCCAGTACTGAGCACTCCAGCATTTTACTGCTTGCTCATCGGCTGCCATTTTAATGCATATTGGCGGTAGTTAAGGGGTTAAATCCATGAGTACTTGAGGCTATTTTTCATAGTTTATGTAATATGATGGGTATAGAGCTTTGGGCTTAAATTAGGACAATAGGGAAAAGATAGGGTTAATGGGCATTTATTTAAAAAAAAAATTATACTTAAGATTAGAGCAGGAGTTCACACAAGTCCCATTTACAAAGACGACACGCTTGCATCTTATACTATTTGTAAGACTAAGGACGTGATTCATTAAGACTGGTATTTCATACACCAATTTTAATGAGGTGCGTGCAAGAATAAGATTCGCCAAATTCATTTAGAGGCGTGTGTGAAGGAACATTTCTGGTGAAGCGCATGGAGACCCATGCCATTGATAAGATGTGTCTCCATGGGCTTCACCAGAAATGATACTCTACTCTGGGACTGGAGTAACATTTCTTGGATAAGAAACGCCGCCACTTTTGAAGAACCCTCCTTATTATATTGTTTGATACATGAAATGATCCACAAGTAAAACAAAATCTGAAAAAAATGCAAACCACCATTAAATTTGAGACGTCATGTACTCTAACAATATAAACATTAAATGTCCA
This sequence comes from Phyllobates terribilis, assembly GCF_046119375.1. Lineage (NCBI taxonomy): Eukaryota > Metazoa > Chordata > Amphibia > Anura > Dendrobatidae > Phyllobates > Phyllobates terribilis. The sequence goes on from NW_027365428.1 coordinate 28,435, forward strand.
GATTCACGCTTGTAAGGTTCTTTACAGCTCGCCGTCCGGTGTTTCTCACTCTCAGTTCCTTTTTCTTTGCACAAATAAGTTTACAAATATTATTTTGCAGCAAGTCTGACATCTAACCTCATACATAAAAATTGTTTCTGAGGACTTGTTATTTTGTTACCTATAGCAACAAATCTATATTCACATTTGAGTTTTTCAGGTGCTACCTGGAAAATTAAAGCAAAGTGTGAATGGACAACGATGACTCTGTTTCTTTGAAATGGTGATGATACATATGAAAAGAAAGTCTAGTACAGCTATTCATATATTATAGGGAATCTGTCAGCAGGTTTTTGCTACATCATCTGAGAGCAGTATAATGTAGGCAAAGAGACCCTGAATCCAAAGATGTATCCATAGGTGGATTATAATGAGGGCAATCTGGGCTACCGCCCAGGGCTCCGGGGAAGCCCAACACCAGATTGTCCTCATTATAATCTTATGTGCACCGCCGCCATCTGCAGCTCACTCACATATTTCCGCAGGGTAGCCACTACAGTGCAATTGATGTTTTGAGGCAATGATGTCACCAAAAGGGGGCTCATCAAGTCCAGTGAAGAGGTAAGCAGCATTGTGCTGAGGTTACTGGAGTGGAGAGGACTGAGGAGCTGCACAATGGAGCTGTGTGCAGAGGGGAATGAGAACACAGGACTCAGTGTGAGTGCTCTGAGGATATATTTTGGGGGCAAAGAAGTATGGATGATGGTACTATATGGTGGTTGCATAGGGAAATGTCTGCTGCTACTTGTATGGGGCTGCTTATTGGGGGGGGCTTTCACAGGAAAAGGGTTTATGTTACTTGAGTGGAGCGGCATGGGGAAGGTGATAATTAGTGTTGAGCGAGCACTAAAATGCTCGGGTGCTCGAAGCTCTGGCCGAGCTCACCGTGATACTCGGGTGCTCGACCCGAGCAACGAGCCCAATGTTAGTCTATGGGAGACCCGAGCATTTTTGCGGCGGCACCCCCGGCAGTCTGTAGAAAGCCTAAAAAGTGCCCAAAACAATAGTGACAGTGCTCAAATGACATGGGGACAGCATGGGGATCGCCCCAGGAAGCATTTCTGACCCCCAGGTCACTGCTGTCAACAACATGGTCAGAGGTATTAAGCCACTTTTACGAGCTCACAATAAAACGTTCAGAAACTAAGCTGAAAGTGCTTTCCTGTGAAATATGTTAAGGAACTTCCTTTCCAGGGTAAAGGCTTGTGTATAAGGTAAAATAAATAACCAAAACCAAAAATACTCCTCCACACCTTGGGCTATGTTCACAAGTAGGATTTTTTATGCGTTTTTGCACTTATGTATTGCTTTCAACCGTGACAAATCCATTCACCGGGAAATGTCATTTTAACATTTTACAACCTTATCTGGCCATGTGCTGTGTGACACATGCATACAGTGCAGAAAAGACATGGGAACAGCATGGGGAAGACCCTTGGAAGCATCTCTGACACCCAGGTCACTGCCTAAAAGTGTGCCCATCAGAAGTGATCCTTGCCGCATCAGAAGATGCAGACTTGCAACTATCCCCGTGCAAGTCCTTGTCCCAGGGCAGTGTTCAATTGTACCTCCCCATTCCTTGCAATGCAAGCGCAAATATGCAGTCTGCCACCCACCCACCCCCAGGCTGCAATACCATACTGCTTGCTGGCTTGCACTTGAAATTGGGCCTTTTAGGTATGTGGAGGTGGAATCTGGCCACCACGTCATGGCTGCGTCGGCGGCCTGGTATCCATACTCAGTCCCCAGCCACCAGGCGGCCGGGCGTCCACGCTTGGTCCCCTGCTGCAAGTGGGCGGCCGGGTGTCCATAAACGGTCCCCAGCCGCCCCTATTTGTCCCGGTAATCTTCCCCACACTTTTCTTAGCCTGGCCTGCTTTAGGGCAGCATTGGGCGAGCCCACCAGAAAATCAGACTCCTCCGGTGGGCCCTGGCTTCTCCATCAGGGGAGTTGAGAGTGCCAAGGTGAGGAGCATGATGATGATGATAGAAGTTAGCATCTGCTTTGTTTTCTTGGAATGCAAGAGTAAGTGTGCAGCCTGCTACCCACCCACCCCCAGGCTGCAATACCATACTGCTAGCTTGCGTGCGCTTGAAATTGGGCCTTTTAGGCATGTGGAGGCGGAATCTGGCCACCACATCATGGCTGCGTCGACGGCCTGGTATCCATACTCAGTCCCCAGCCGCCCGGCGGCCGGGTGTCCACGCTTGGTCCCCAGCCGCCAGGTGGCGGCCGGGTGTCCATACTCAGTCCCCAACCGTCACGCGGCCGGGTGTCCACACTCGGTCCCCTGCCGCCAGGGGCCGGGTGTCCCGCTTGGTCCCCAGCCGCCAAGTGGCGGCCGGGTGTCCATACTCGGTCCCCAACCGTCCCGCGGCCGGGTGTCCACACTCGGTCCCCAGCCGCCAGGGGCCGGGTGTCCCGCTTGGTCCCCAGCCGCCAAGTGGCGGCCGGGTGTCCATACTCGGTCCCCAACCGTCCCGCGGCCGGGTGTCCACACTCGGTCCCCAGCCGCCAGGGGCCGGGTGTCCACGCTTGGTCCCCAGCCGCCAGGGGGCGGTCAGGTGTCCATAAACGGTCCCGAGCCGCCCCTATTTGAAGGACAGCCTAACCACAAACACTTGGACAAGTGAATGTGGCCAGGGATGGTCCATCTCACTGACGCCTTCACACTGGGTTAATATTGTGGAAGCCAGGACACAGTTGGACACTGGGATGCAACACGTCCTCCAGACATAGAAGATTGCGGGTCCTGGGTCAATCAGGCTTCAACACAAAGTTCAGAAGGTAGACAGCAGCAGTGGTCGGCCTCCTACACAAGGAGTAAATTATTCATGATCATCAGACCATCCATCTCCTTAGCTTTCTGTTCCTTGGAATGCAAGCACATGTATGTAGTAGCGGCTAGGCCTGAGGTGGTCAGCGTTTTGGCACATATCCTACCTCCTCCGAGGATTGCTGGATGTTTTCCTGCTACTATCCCAGTTCTATGACTTCCGTTAAAACAAAGCTTCAGGTGATGAATGATGGATGAGGTGGTGGCAAAGGAGAAAGAGCAGGAGGAACAGGGACCATTCACATCAATATCAGGCCAGTCAACCACACATGTCTTGTAGGATTTGTTTCTGTACCAAAAGGAGCGGTTCAGCTACACAGTTATAGGGCATACAGTGAGTGCAATGCCTACCAAAAATTTCGAGGCACTCCAATGCCCCTTGGAAGTGACATGGAGGTCAGAGGGCTTTAACTAAACCGTTTTTTCCATTTATAGCAACTGGGTCTCCTGTACACTGTTGGCCTAAGCAGTGAATGAAAGGCTTTCCAAAAATTATGAGGAACTGCAATGCCCCTTGAAACAGACGGGGATTACAGCGTACTAAAAACCTTCTACCCATTATTGGAGAGTGGGTCTCCCTTAGTGTTCGCCTATGCATTGAAAAGCAAAAGCTGACTAAAATTAGGACGAAACACAATGCCTGTTGGAAGAGTCGTGGAGGTTAGAGGTAATTAAAAACAACATTTCAATGCCCCTTGGAAGAGCTGTGGAGTTCAGAGTGGTTTAACAAGACGGTTTTAATGCCCCTTGGAAGAGACGTGGAGGTCACAGTAGCTTAACAAGACGGTTTTAATGCCCCTTGGAAGAGATGTGGAGTTCAGAGTGGTTTAACAAGACGGTTTTAATGCCCCTTGGAAGAGTGGTGGAGGTCGCAGTAGCTTAACAAGACGATTTTAATGCCCCTTGGAAGAGTGGTGGAGGTCGCAGTAGCTTAACAAGACGGTTTTAATGCCCCTTGGAAAAGTGGAGGAGGTCGCAGTAGCTTAACAAGACGGTTTTAATGCCCCTTGGAAAAGTGGTGGAGATCGCAGTAGCTTAACAAGACGGTTTTAATGCCCCTTGGAAGAGTGGTGGAGGTCGCAGTAGAATAAAAAGACAATATCAATGCCCCCTGGAAGGGTGGTGGAGGTCACAGTAGCTTAACAAGATGGTTTTAATGCCCCTTGGAAGAGGAGTGGAGGACGCAGTAGCTTAACAAGACGGTTTTAATGCCCCTAGGAAAAGTGGTGGAGGTCGCAGTAGCATAACAAGACGATTTTAATGCCCCTTGGAAGAGCTGTCGAGGTTGCAGTAGCTTAACAAGACGGTTTTAATGCCCCTTGGAATAGCGGTGGAGGTCGCAGTAGCTTAACAAGACGGTTTTAATGGCCCTTGGAAAAGTGGTGGAGGTAGCAGTAGCTAAACAAGACGATTTTAATACCCCTTGGAAGAGTGGTGGAGGTCGCAGTAGCTTAACAAGACGGTTTTAATGCCCCTTGGAAAAGTGGAGGAGGTCGCAGTAGCTTAACAAGACGGTTTTAATGCCCCTTGGAAAAGTGGTGGAGATCGCAGTAGCTTAACAAGACGCTTTTAATGCCCCTTGGAAGAGTGGTGGAGGTCACAGTGGAATAAAAAGACAATATCAATGCCCCTTGGAAGGGTGGTGGAGGTCGCAGTAGCTTAACAAGACGGTTTAAATGCCCCTTGGAAGAGGGGTGGAGGACGCAGTAGCTTAACAAGACGGTTTTAATGCCCCCAGGAAAAGTGGTGGAGGTCTCAGTAGCATAACAAGACGATTTTAATGCCCCTTGGAAGAGCGGTCGGGGTCGCATTAGCTTAACAAGATGGTTTTAATGCCCCTTGGAAGAGCGGTGGAGGTCGCAGTAGCTTAACAAGACGGTTTTAATGGCCCTTGGAAAAGTGGTGGAGGTAGCAGTAGCTAAACAAGTCGATTTTAATACCCCTTGGAAGAGTGGTGGAGGTCGCAGTAGCTTAAGAAGACGGTTTTAATGCCCCTTGGAAAAGTGGTGGAGATCGCAGTAGCTTAACAAGACGGTTTCAATGCCCCTTGGGAGAGTGGTGGAGTTCGCAGTAGCTGAACAAGACGGTTTTAATGCCCCTTTGAAAAGTGGTGGAGGTCGCAGTAGCTTAACAATACGGTTTTAATGCCCCTTGGAAAAGTGGTGGAGGTCGCAGTAGCTTAACAAGACGGTTTTACTGCACCTTGGAAAAGTGGTGGAGGTCGCAGTGGCTTAACAAGACGATTTTAATGCCCCTTGGAAAAGTGGTGGAGGTCGCAGTAGCTTAACAAGATGATTTTAATGCCCCTTGGAAGAGCGGTCGAGGTCGCAGTAGATTAACAAGACGGTTTTAATGCCCCTTGGAAAAGTGGTGGAGGTCGCAGTAGCTTAACAAGACGATTTTAATGCCCCTTGGAAGATCAGTGGAGGTCGCAGTGGCTTAACAAGACTGTTTTAATGCCCCTTGGAAGAGTGGTGGAGGTCGCAGTAGCTTAACAAGGCGATTTTAATGCCCCTTACAAGAGCCATGCAGTACAGCATATTAAAAACATTATTCCCATTATTGGGGAGTAGGTCTCCCATAGTCTTTGCCTATGCCTTCGATGCAAAAGCTGCCAAAAATTAGGACGGAGGAACCTGCAATGCTGGCAACACGGACCACGGTCACCCTGGTGGTATAGTGGTGGTGGAGGCTGAGGATAAGGAGAAGAGCAAAAAACAGCTGAAATGAGGAAGCGTATACCCATGTGTGGGTGTGAAGCGGTGCATGGGAATACACCTCCCGAAATAACACAGTGGATTTGACTTTATGTTACTCTGCTGTCATTTGGTGGTGATGAGAAGTCTGGCCCAATCCAGCCCTTGGTCATTTTGATAAGGGTCAGCTTGTCAGCATTGTCAGTTGACAGGCGAGTGCGCTTATCAGTTATAATTCCTCCAGCGGCACTAAAAACACACTCCGATAACACGCTAGCGGCATGGCAGGCCAGGACCTCCAAGGCGTACAGAGCGAGTTCATTCCAAGTGTCCAGCTTGGATACCCAATAATTAAAAGGCACAGAGGAATCACGGAGGATGCTGGTACCGTCGGCAAGGTACTCCCTCACCATCTTTTGAAACTTTCCACTCCTTGTGAGAGTACCCCGCGCCTCAGGGCCTGTAAGCTGGGCGGGTCTCAGAAAACTGTCCCAGAATGTTGACAGTGTTCCCCTGCCTCTGCTGGATTGGAGTTGCATCTCTCTCGCCTGTACGCCTTGGTTGGACAACGAACTGTGAACTCTGCCACTAGATTGTTCAGATGGGAATTTTTTTAACAGTTCTGCAGCAAGGGCCTTCTGGTACTGCCACATTTTTGTAGACCTCTCCACCTCAGGAATAAGAGAGTGAAAGTTCTCCTTGTAGAGGGGGTCTAAAAATGTCACCAACCAGTAATGACTGTCACCCAACATTTTGACAACGCGAGGGTCACGGTTAAGGCAGCATAACATAAAGTCAGCCATGTGTGCCAGACTGGTAATGGGCAAGACTTCCGTGTCCTCACCAAGATGATGACTGACCATGCTCTCCTCCTCCTCCTCCTCCCCCCTGTCCTCAGGCCACCCACGCTGAACCGACGGTAAGGCAGTTGTACAGGTACTACCGTCTACAGCGCATGATATCAGCTCCTGTTCTTCCTCCTCCTCCTCCTCCCCCTCATTGTCCCCCAATGCACGTTGGGATGAGATGAGGCTGGGCTGTGTGTAATCGCCCATTACAGCTTCTTGATCCATCTCATCATACTCTGGCTGCAATGCCTCCTCTTTAATTCTTTGCAGAGAGAATTGCAAAAGACAGACAAGTGGGATGCTGACGCTAATGATGGCGTCATCGCCACTTACCATCTTGGTGAACTCCTCAAAGTTTGTCAGGATGGTACATATGTCAGACATCCAGGTCCACTCCTGAGGTCTTATGTGTGGAGTCTGACCTGAATATCGATGGCCTTGTTGCAGCTGGTACTCCACAACTGCTCTCTTCTGCTCACAAATCCTTTGCAACATGTGGAGGGTAGAGTTCCAACGTGTGAGGACATCACACACCAGTCGGTGTGCCGGAAGCTGCAAACGCTGCTGCAACACAGCAAGGGCGGCGGAAGCTGTAGCCGACTTCCGAAAATGAGCTGACAGGCAACGTACTTTGACGAGCAGATCTTGCAACTCGGGGTACGATTTAAGAAACCGCTGAACCACGAGGTTAAGCACATGAGCCAGGCATGGTACGTGTGTGATCTCGCCTCGCCTCAGAGCCGCCACCAGGTTACGGCCATTGTCACACACGACCATGCCTGGATGTAGGTTCAGCGATCTCAGCCACAGATCTGCCTGCTCTTTCACAGCTGTCCACAACTCACAAGCAGCGTGAGGTTTATCACCTAAGCTTATGAGTTTCAGCACAGCCTGTTGCCGCTTGGCGGAGGCAGTACTGCAGTGCTTCCAGCTTGTAACTGATGTGGTGATATCTGAGATGGAGGCTGAACATGAGGAGGAGGAGGCGGATGATGCGCAGGAGCTGTACACTATAGGGGAAACTCTGACTGACATAGGGCCCGCAATCCTCGGTGTGGGGAGGATGTGTTCTGTCCCAAGGTCCGACTGGGTCCCGGCTTCCACTATGTTTACCCAGTGAGGCGTCAGGGAGATGTACCATCCCTGGCCACAAGCACTTGTCCACGTGTCCGTTGTCAGGTGGACTCTCCCAGTAACTGCATTGTTGAGGGCACGGCAGATGTTTTGGGACACGTGCTTGTGCAGTGCGGGGATGGCACACCGGGCAAAATAGTGTCGGCTGGGGACCGAGTACCGAGGGACGGCCACCGCCATAAGATTGCGGAAGGATTCCGTCTCCACCAGCCTAAAAGGCAGCATTTCCAACGCAAGCAATCGTGAAATGTGCGAATTTAGGACTGTGGCCTGTGGGGCGTTGGCTGCGAATTTGCGCTTTCATTCAAAGGTCTGGGATATGGACAATTGAACGCTGCGGTGGGACGTGGACGTGGACGTACCAGGCCAGCTTTGTATTATCAGCTGGTACTAAGCCTGAAATTCATGGTGTCACGCCAAATTAGACATGGCCACCATGAATTTCTAGTAAACAGAAAAAAAAAAAAGAGAATTTTTTTTTTATTAAAAATAAAACACATTAAGGGACTCCATCTTTAATAAAGAAAAATCCTCACTCCAACGTAATTCATGGGTCTTCTGTCTTCAGCTCTGCTACATCTTTGCCATCAGACAATATGTCTGCTGACAGATTAGCAGGCACAGAATGACGCTGGAGCACTGTTACTGTGTAGTGCCGCACTATGTTGCTTTTTTGTCATTTCATTTCATGTAGAAGTCTTGGGAAAAGTGTGGATTGTGCTCTGGAAGTGATCAGTTATAGCTAACTATGTTATTTTCTGCAGAGATAAGTCCTGCATAGAAGATGTGATATATCGGTCTGCGGCAGATAAAGGACTTGTGAGTATGTGTATTACCTATACACGCACACTGACACTATATACAGAGCTTCTGTGTATATTGTCACTGGTGATCACTGTATAACCTGTACACTGACCCAATATACAGAGCTTTTTTACATTTTTATTATTTTAGTATTATTTGTCACTATGTCGTGGCATTATGTGCTTTGGTCATGACATGACGATATTTGTCCCTTGTATGTGGTATTATTCGGTCACTATGTGGTGGTAATATGTGGTCTCATGGTGTGTCAGTATTTATACCTTGTATCTGGTAGCATTTGATCACTATGTGGTGGTATTATGTGCTTTGGTCATGGTGTGGCGGTATTTGTGCCTTGTATGTGGCATTATGTGGGCACTATGTGGTGGTAATATGTGATCTGGTCACGGTGTGGTAGTATTTCTACCTTCTATCTGTTAATATTGGTCTTGGTAGAGTGGATTGTGGTTGGTCATTTGTTTTATCTGATATCAATAAGGGGAAACATCTTTATTTCCAATAGATATTAAATACTTGGATGTTTAACCCCTCCCTGCCCTGTGACTATTACACAGCAGCAGAGATGCAGTTACAGAGGTTCACCAGAGAAAGCAAGTTGGCATTTGGTGAGATTTTCACCTCTGTATTTATAAGACAAAACCAGGAGTGGGTGAGAAATGCATAAAACATGACCTCGGATCGCTCCACTCCTGGATTTGTCTTATAAATACAGAGGTGAAAATCTCACCAAATACTCAAAGTGCCACAATCTCCTGACAGTGCGGAGTCCACCAATAAATAAGTGATCCCCTTCCCAACCTGTGCATCGCTGAGAACTTGTTTTCACCAATAAAAACCCTTTAATGCAAACTCCAGTAATTGTACATGGCATTTCTGGTGAGCGCACAGTGATGGGCCGGAGCCGCCAATATAATGGGGATAACGGCTAACGGGTATCTGCAAATAGCTGAAGGGTGGGCCCGGGTGGGTGGGCCCCTGGAGTCAATGTCCCTGGTGGGCCCCAGACACCCCAGTCCGGCGCTGGACGGAAGGCAGCTGAAGTTTCATGGTGGATTAGGTGTGGATTTATTAGAGACCTGGATCCCTGTTTTGTACCTACACTTGAGTGAAGGTGTGAATGAAGTCATACAAATCTCAGAAGTAGAGGACTGTGAAGATCAGACCAGTCTTCATTGCATTATGTTTTAAGTGTTTACCAACCTTCAGGCTGTTCACACATCATGTTTTTTTTTCAGCGCTTTTTTTAATGCGTTTTTTATGCTAATTTTCAGCTGCGTTTTGCAGTAGACGCAAAGTCTATGAGATTCCAGAAATCTCATGCACACATCATGGTTTTTTTTTGCCAAATAGAGCATGTCTCTTCTTTCAGCGTTTTTTCAGTGTTTTTTTTACCCATTGAAAGTAATGGGTGGTGGAAAAAACGCTGAAAAAACGCACCAAAAATGCAGGTGTCAGGTTTTTCAATGTTTTTTTCAGCGTTTTTTTGCGGCAAAACCAGAAATTTTTATCTTTTTTTCACTGAACATCATGTGCAAACATATAAGAGACAAAAGGACTGTGAAAAAAACGCAGCAAAAATGCACCAAAAAAATAAGCAAAACAGCAAGAAAAATCCTGAACAAACATCTGGCAAGAGATCAGGTTTTGCTGCAGAAAAAAACATGATGTGTGAACATAGCCTTACACACAAGACCGCCTGAGAATGGAACGATCAACTTTCAATCCTTGAGACCATTGATGTCACCTTGTGTGTCAGTCAGCAGTCGGCTTTCTATAATACCCGGCTATTACTGTGCTGAAACAGCGGAGAACAGTTTATCATATATTATATAAAATACAAGTGTTCTGCCTGCGGCCCTCCTGGAAATCCCTTACTCCCCCCTGGTTGTATCTGAGTTATAGGCTCAGAACCTGCAAACCACTAATATAATGGCCGTCCTAGTCCAACCATTAGTGTGATTCCAGACATTGCCTAATTTGTATCACATGAATGGCAATAAATCATCTCCAGCTGTAATTTACTGATAGATAAATGCAGATAAGAATGTAAAGAGTCATAAAGAGAAAAACAATAGAAACTGAAATGATACAACGGCTTCTGCTTCTGAAGTCTAATTGTGGAAAAGTATTTCAATTAGTAAATATAAGAGGATTTAATTATATATATATATATGTATTATAGAATGTTATCACTTCATGTAATCCACTTATATACATTCTAATCCATATATATATATATATATATATATATATATATATATATACAGTACAGACCAAAAGTTTGGACACACCTTCTCATTTAAAGATTTTTCTGTATTTTCATGACTATGAAAATTGTACATTCACACTGAAGGCATCAAAACTATGAATTACCACATGTGGAATTATATACTTAACAAAAAAGTGTGAAACAGCTGAAAATATGTCTTATATTCTAGGTTCTTCACAGTAGCCACCTTTTGCTTTGATGACTGCTTTGCACACTCTTGGCATTCTCTTGATGAGCTTCAAGAGGTAGTCACCGGAAATGGTCTTCACTTCACAGGTGTGCCCTGTCAGGTTTAATAAGTGGGATTTCTTGCCTTATAAATGGGGTTGGGACCATCAGTTGTGTTGTGCAGAAGTCTGGTGGATACACAGCTGATAGTCCTACTGAATAGACTGTTAGAATTTGTATTATGGCAAGAAAAAAGCAGCTAAGTAAAGAAAAACGAGCGGCCATCATTACTTTAAGAAATGAAGGTCAGTCAGTCCGAAAGATTGGGAAAACTTTGAAAGTGTCCCCAAGTGCAGTTGCAAAAACCATCAAGCGCTACAAAGAAACTGGCTCACATGAGGACCGCCACAGGAAAGGAAGACCAAGAGTCACCTCTGCTTCTGAGGATAAGTTTATCCGAGTCATCAGCCTCAGAAATCGCAGGTTAACAGCAGCTCAGATTAGAGACCAGGTCAATGCCACACAGAGTTCTAGCAGCAGACACATCTCTACAACAACTGTTAAGAGGAGACTTTGTGCAGCAGGCCTTCATGGTAGAATAGCTGCTAGGAAACCACTGCTAAGGACAGGCAACAAGCAGAAGTGACTTGTTTGGGCTAAAGAACACAAGGAATGGACATTAGACCAGTGGAAATCTGTGCTTTGGTCTGATGAGTCCAAATTTGAGATCCTTGGTTCCAACCACCGTGTCTTTGTGCGATGCAGAAAAGGTGAACGGATGGACTCTACATGCCTGGTTCCCACCGTGAAGCATGGAGGAGGAGGTGTGATGGTGTGGGGGGGCTTTGCTGGTGACACTGTTGGGGATTTATTCAAAATTGAAGGCATACTGAACCAGCATGGCTACCACAGCATCTTGCAGCGGCATGCTTTTCCATCCGGTTTGCGTTTAGTTGGACCATCATTTATTTTTCAACAGGACAATGACCCCAAACACCTCCAGGCTGTGTAAGGGCTATTTGACCAAGAAGGAGAGTGATGGGGGGCTACGCCAGATGACCTGGCCTCCACAGTCACCAGACCTGAACCCAATCGAGATGGTTTGGGGTGAGCTGGACCGCAGAGTGAAGGCAAAAGGGCCAACAAGTGCTAAGCATCTCTGGCAACTCCTTCAAGATTGTTGGAAGACCATTTCCGGTGACTACCTCTTGAAGCTCATCAAGAGAATGCCAAGAGTGTGCAAAGCAGTCATCAAAGCAAAAGGTGGCTACTGTAAAGAACCTAGAATATAAGACATATTTTCAGTTGTTTCACACTTTTTTGTTAAGTATATAATTCCACATGTGGTAATTCATAGTTTTGATGCCTTCAGTGTGAATGTACAATTTTCATAGTCATGAAAATACAGAAAAATCTTTAAATGAGAAGGTGTGTCCAAACCTTTGGTCTGTACTGTATATATATATATATATATATATATATATATAATTATAGAATGTTATCACTTCATGTAATCCACTTATACACATTCTAATCCATATATATATATACATACAGCCTTGACTGTTACAACACTAAAGGGTTTTTCCCAAAATTCTAAGTTGTCCCATATTAATAATAAAACTTACTAATCGTTTGGGGTCCAACCACTGGCCCCCTTAGCAATCCAGACAATGGGTCCCTAGATCCCAGGAACCAGGCTCTGCATAGCCCTGTAGTGAATGGAGTGGAGGTGTACATACTAGACCACAGCTTTATTCATTGTCTATAAGACTGTCAGATTACAGCCCCGACTATTCCCTACAGTCCCAAAGGGAATAAATGACGATTTTTGGAATAAGCTTTTTAATCTAAGCAGCTTTAAATGTTTATTGGAATCTCGCACGTCCTGTCTGCGGTGTAAGTGACGCAGCTCTAATGATTCTGCTTCTTGTGTTATATCGCCGGGTCTAAGTCTAGGATGAGAGGACTGAATCCACCCGATTCTGAAACTCTCCTCTCCACATCCTGTTCATACAATTCTCATTATTGTTTGACGACATTAAATTATTTTAATACAACGTTGGACTGTGATTATCCTGATGTAGTAATAGGAGATGGTGAATGTGGTTGAACCAACAGGTCCACGAGCCGATATTAGAAAGCCGACAGATTTGTAGTTGTAGAAAAGAGAAAAGTCGTCAAATCAAATCAAAATAAAAACCAAAAGACGAGATAAGCAGGAATTACAACTAGAATGTAAAGCTGCCATAAGGTTGCTACATGGATTTCTATATACATTTTTGGCATGCTACTTTTATTTTTCTTAAAAAAAAGCTGCCTTCCTAAAGGTGCTAGTGAGTAACCCGCCTGCTGTCTGCTGAGCGGGGGCCGTGTACAGGAACCTCTTCATTTACAGGACTCTACAAATTATAAGTTACAATTAGTCAGAAGTGTTCACTGTCCCTTTATAAAGAATTGTTACTAAGTAACAGGACGGTTTATTAAAGAGGTCGTCCTCTGCAATCAATAATGCCCCCATCCATTTCAATTTGGAAAAAAAGTTTTTTTGTAATTCCCTTTGGTTGTTATAAGGGTCTGTGAGGGGCGCTATCGCTGACGGCTCATTGGGCGTCTCTGACCCCGGCTACAGCCGGCTCTGACCCCGCTGAGGTCATGTCACATTCCAGATTCATGCCGGCGTGACTCAGTGGCGCCACCTCCTGTCACAGCCCAGCATCCACCGCGCGCTTTCCCTCTCCTCTGCATTCATCTAGCAATTAAAAGACTATATACGTTACATAAATATATATCAACAGGCCGCTGTGAATAAAGCACATACGTCATTACAGTAAATATTACAGGAATCATCCATCATCTCCCCTCCAGATTATAAGCAGTGTAATGATTGCAGTAATCATCCATACCATCCACCCCAGTTTATTACCATAGTAACATCATTGTCAGCTATCATCCATTCTATGCCATTCACCATGCTCACTGCTCCCTATGGTTTATTGTCACAGACAGTAACCATGACGACCTGCACTAATCATTCATCACATACTCTTATGTTTCCCAATAACTGTGCAGTGTAAACTGCTGCCAATCACCCAATGAACAAGTGTAAAGAGGTGGTCCGCTACATTGTAAAATGCCCCCATCCATTTACACCTTTTAACTAACTATTTTTGGAAATACCTTATGTAGCCAGATGTGCCTGTGGGTGGCGCTATCCCTTCTTGCTCAGTCCACATCACGTGACCTCGGCTGATGTCACCTCAACTTCCGGATTTCTTGGATTCACCTAGGCATGACCCAGTCGCACGCACTAAACCCCCCGCCACGACTGACTGGGTTGTGAACGGCGTTTCACCGCACGTCACATCCCAAAAGGCCTTCACACAGGAAGTGCAGGAGCGCCCTTAATGCCATTCCCCATAAGGACTCCACTGAATATGCATCCCCACTGGGATCTCTCTCATATGGTTTGGACCATCACAGCCTTACTCAGAGCGACTATGTGAGCGAGGCCCAGGAGCGGACCGAAACGTAAAAGTCGCCTCTAAACAAAAGAGCTGTTTTTTGTCGCCACTTGCACCTTTTTCTAAATATCATTAAACCTTTTGCATTGGATCTCCTGAGTGTGCGGTGAAAGTTTCTATCCTCTAGTGATTGTGGGGTCTGCAGCTCCCTTCCACCCGCACCTCGCTCTATAGCTGGGGGCAGGACAATTTCTGTAATCGTGAACATCCCAAAATCCAGAGAGCGCTTGCGGCCGATGAAAGCAGAGGAGAGAGGGAAAGCGCGCGCTTGACTTTGGAGCGATACTGGATGGAGGGGGGCATTATAGAATGTAGCGGACCACCTCTTTAAGCTGAAAAAGAATCATTCTCAGAATTATATCGTCCTGTAAACAAGAAATGCGCTGTCAAGAAAGATGACCGTCTATGTGCAGACAATGATGTGTTACTGATAGGGATGTGTGGATCCATGGATGGTCAGGTTCAGCAGATTCTACCAAGCTACAGTTAAAAGTTTGGTTTTGGACCGAACTTGACCCCGAACCCAATAGAAGTCAATAGGGACCCTAACTTCAGTGCTTAAAAAAGGGCTGTAAAATGTTCATAGTAAGGGCTAAGGGGCTGCAAAAGGAAGCCAAATGGGGGTAAGTGCAGGACAATTGCCCCGAAAACAAAGGTTGATAGGAAAATGACTTAAAATAACATAATAAAAAAAAAAGAAACAATTATAATCTTGAACCAGGAGGCAGAGGTCCAAGTGAAGCAGGAGGTTGAGGAGGAGGAGGAGGTGGAGGTGGCGGCGGAGGTGGGAAAAGTGGAGGAGGAGTAGGTAGCCAAAACTGTATTTTTTGTTGTTTTTTTTAGGGGGTACTCTGAAAACAGACAGTGTAATAATCTGCGAGCCACTCTCTCTCTGAATACAGGCCGTGTAATACTCTGCGAGCTACTCTCTCTCTGAATACAGACCGTGTAATACTCTGCGAGCCACTCTCTCTCTGAATACAGGCCGTGTAATACTCTGCAATTTTTTGGGTTGAAAACAAAGCGGAGAGCATCGAATAGATGTGTCAGTTTTGCTGGTGGTGGTGAATGTAGCTGCTGCAGGGAGAGAAAGGCCGTGGTCGATCTGTGTCGGCTACGTGCCCAAATGAAACACTTTCCTTTGCTGCAAGTAGGCGACAGGATGCTCTGTGTAATTTCGTAGGCCCGAGTATCGTTGGATGAATGGTGAGGCCAGAACAAGTAGAAGTGGTTTTAGGTTGGTTGGCTGAGAGTGCCTTCAGTCCCATTGCTTTGTCTTCCACCTAATCCCCTGCTGAAAGCGCAGATTTGGCACCTGCGGCTCATGGGCATCTGTCTTCCACCTCACCCCCTGGCCAGCAGTCTGAGCCCCAAGTCATGCAGCGGGATCTCCTGCTTTTTGATGACTGCTGGCTGTGGTTCCGTGGGCCATCCATCTGGCCCTGGCCAACAATTGGAAGAGATTGAGTGCACTGATGCCCAACCACTTGTTTTGTTGGAGGATGAGTACGTGGGATAGGTAGTGTAAACGGTCAGCAGACCACTGCAGCCCATCTCTGCTGATGCTGACGATGAAACACTGTGCCAACTACTGCTGCAGCTTCCTGCAGTGTGCACACCGGCATGGAGGGCAGGGGTGAAGACTGGGGGGAACATCATGTGGGGGATTATTGTTATTATTTATTTTTAGAGCACCATTGATTCTATGGTGCTGTACATGAGGAGGAGTTACATACAAACACAAATAGAAATTGCAATTAACAAACTAATAGTGACAGACAAGTACAAAGGGGAGAGGACCCTACCATTGCGGCCTTACATTCTACAGGATAATGGGGAAGGATAGTAGTTTTGGGGGGTGCAACAGCTCTGCTGTTGGTAAGGTGGCAGTGGGGTCATTGCAGGCTGTAAGCTGTTCTGAAGACATGGGTTTTCAAGTTCTGCTTGAAAGTTCCAAATGAGGGGATAATTGGATATGTTGGGCCACAGAATTCTACAGGATGGGGAATACTCGGGAGAAGTCTTGCAGGCGATTGGATGAGGAACGTACGATTGTGGAGGAGAGAAGGAGGTCTTTGGAGGACCAGAGATTACGTGGTGGTAGATATCAGTTGATTAGTTCAGAGACAGGGGCGGACCTACCGCTGGTGCAGCCGGTGCAGCTGCACTGGAGCCTGGCTGTGCAGGGGTGCAGGGGGGCTCTTATCGGGCAGTTAATATTGAGGGCAATCTGGCCTGCTTCTCGGAGCCCCAGGCTCTGGGGGGCCCATGGCCAGATTGCCCTCTCATGTGCAGCGGGCAGCGAGCGATCCCTCCAGCTCCGCTGCTGACAGAAGGAAAATTGCAGTGGAGCTGAGGGATCCGTCCTCTGCTTCTTGCCCGGCGCTTCCTCCCTGACACAGGCTCGTACAGCTTGATGACGTCATCAAGCAGCGCGGGCCTGTGTAAGGGAGGAAGTTAACGGCAACAAGGAGGATGCTGCGGGAGCGTGCTGAGAGGTAAGTTGTGTTTTTTTTTTTGTACTGATACACTGGGGAGAAGAACAGGAGAATGAGGGGAGGTGGGGGAAAAGCAATGATGGGCAGAGCAATGATGGGCAGAGTAGTGATGGGCAGAGCAATGATGGGCAGGGCAATGATGGGCAGAGCAATGATGGGCAGAGCAATGATGGGCAGAGCAATGATGGGGAGAGCAATGATGGGAGAGCAATGATGGGCAGAGCAGTGATCGGCAAAGCAATGATGGGGAGAGAAATGATGGGCAGAGCAATGATGGGGACAGTGGGAATGGGCAGAGCAATGATGGGGACGGGGAAAGCAATGATGAGGATGGTGGGGATGGGGAGAGCAATCATGAGGATGGTGGGGATGGGGAGAGCAATGATCAGGATGGTGGGGATGGGGAGAGCAATGATGAGGATGGTGGAGAAGGGGAGAGCAATAATGGGGATGGTGGGGATGGGGAGAGCAATAATGGAGATGGTGAGAATGGTGGGGATGGGGAGAGCAATGATGGTGCTGGGAGAGAGCAATGATGGGGGTGCAGTGCTGGGAGAGAGCAATGATGGGGTACTGGGAGAGAGCAATCATGGGGGTGTTGAGAGAGAGCAATGATGGGGGTGCTGAGAGAGAACAATGATGGGGTGCTGGGAGAGAACAATGATGGGGGTGTTGGGAAAAAGCAATGATGGGGTGCTCGGAAAGAGCAATGATGGGGCTGCTCGGAAAGAGTAATGACTGGGGTACTTGGGGAGAGTAGTGATGGGGGTGCTGGGAGAGAGCAATGATGGGGGTGCTGGGAGAAAGCAATGATGGAGGTGCTCGGAAAGAGCAATGACGAGGGTACTGGGAGAGAGCAGTGATGGGTGTGCTGGGGGAGAACAATGATGGGGGTGCTTGGAGAGAGCAATGATGGGCAGAGAAGTGATGGGCAGAGCAGTGATGGGCAGAGCAGTGATGGGAGAGCAATGATGGGCAGAGCAGTGATCGGCAAAGCAATGATGGGGAGAGAAATGATGGGCAGAGCAATGATGGGGACAGTGGGGATGGGCAGAGCAATGATGGGGACGGGGAAAGCAATGATGGGGATGGTGGGGATGGGGAGAGCAATGATGAGGATGGTGGGGATGGGGAGAGCAATGATGAGTAAGGTGGGGATGGGGAGAGCAATGATGAGGATGGTGGAGAAGGGGAGAGCAATGATGGGGATGGTGGGATGAGGAGAGCAATAATGGAGATGGTAAGAATGGTGGGGATGGGGAGAGCAATGATGGGGGTTGCTGGGAGAGAGCAATGATGGGGTGCAGTGCTGGGAGAGAGCAATGATGAGGTACTGGGAGAGAGCAATGATGGGGGTGCTGAGAGAGAGCAATGATGGGGGTGCTGAGAGAGAGCAATGATGGGGGTGCTGAGAGAGAGCAATGATGGGGGTGCTGGGAGAGAACAATGATGGGGGTGCTGGGAGAGAACAATGATGGGGGTGCTGGGAAAGAGCAATGATGGGGTGCTGGGAGAGAGCAATGACGGGGTGCTGAGAGAGAGCAATGATGGGGTGTTATGAGAGAGCAATTATGGGGGTGCTGGGAGAGAGCAATTATGGGGTGCTATGAGAGAGCAATGATGGTGCTGGAGAGAGCAATGATGGGGTGCTGGGAGAGAGCAATGATGGGGTGCTCGGAAAGAGCAATGATGGAGGTGCTCGGAAAGAGTAATGACTGGGGTAGTTGGGGAGAGTAGTGATGGGGGTGCTGGGAGAGAGCAATGATGGAGGTACTCGGAAAGAGCAATGACGGGGGTACTGGGAGAGAGCAGTGATGGGTGTGCTGGGGGAGAGCAATGATGGGGGTGCTGGGAGAGAGCAGCGATGGGGGTTTCACTTTGCTTGTACTGTAAAACCTGGTATATTTTCCATGTGCACATAGCCTTACAGTTAATTGGGGAGAGTCACAGAGACTGAATAATTTATTCTACTGGCCTGTGGAGATTATAGTTAATGGAGGACACAGTGCTGCTTATCACTTTATATTTTGATTACTAAGTGGCCAATATACAACAAGAGAACATCCGAATAAAAGGTCAAACGGAAACTAGATTGAATCAGCATAAAAAACCTTTATTATGAAGTAGAAGGGTTAGGTGGCACTACATGCACCAGCATGACCGTACCAAGATGCCAAGTAAACAATCATTAGTAATGCACAGAAATATAAAAATTCATTTGTTCCTCAAATGGGACCAGCAGCAGCAAAGGGAAACATATAATGGAATAAAACGAACATAGTTCCATAAAGATTACCTATGTAGCAAGAGCCTCATCAAATGCTTAAATGATGACAGATTATAGCCTATATACAATTCTCATATAGGACATGAAGAGACAGGAGTAAATACTCACTCAACGGGTGTACACCTCAAATTATGTACGCATATGTGTAATATTAAATAATTACCATAGAAGTGTACAACTCCTATGAGGATCTAAATGATAGTCCCTAAGCGTTAATAGCTAACACATAATCACAATCTGTCATAGATCAAAGAAGAGAGAGGCAAATATTATTTACCAGCATTACCGGTCCAAGTAAGCAGGAGGCACCATGTGATACAGCCCCGACGCGCGTTTCGGACACTCGTCCTTCGTCAGGGGGCTTAGGGACTATCATTTAGATCCTCATAGGAGTTGTACACTTCTATGGTAATTATTTAATATTACACATATGCGTACATAATTTGAGGTGTACACCCGTTGAGTGAGTATTTACTCCTGTCTCTTCATGTCCTATATGAGAATTGTATATAGGCTATAATCTGTCATCATTTAAGCATTTGATGAGGCTCTTGCTACATAGGTAATCTTTATGGAACTATGCTCGTTTTATTTCATTATATGTTTCCCTTTGCTGCTGCTGGTCCCATTTGAGGAACAAATGAATTTTTATATTTCTGTGCATTACTAATGATTGTTTACTTGGCATCTTGGTACGGTCATGCTGGTGCATGTAGTGCCACCTAACCCTTCTACTTCATAATAAAGGTTTTTTATGCTGATTCAATCTAGTTTCCGTTTGACTTGTTATTCGGATGTTCTCTTGTTGTATAATATAATTTTCTGAATGGTCTGCCATTCTACATGGGTCCGTATAACCAGCACAACACTATTTATGGACCTGACAAATTGTGGGTCTAAATATTAGGATTAATATGTGCCGGTACATTCAGTGTATTTTCTATAAGTGGCTAATAGTATATTAATTGGGGGGGGGGTCTACATATCTGTATTCACGGGCGCAGTGTGGGGGAAACACGTGTATATATACAATATATGTGACCTTGTTATTTTCTAGGCTGGAGGATCATGGTGACCAGATGAGTCGTGGCTGGGAGATGTCGACATGAAGGTCTGACCAGACGGAGAAGAAGCAGCAGAAACCGGCTCTGATCAGATGAGACGTCAGCGGTAAGTGCCTGGATGTAGATATTATTCTGTATCTGCACTGTGTGACTTGGAGTGATAATGTTATCTGTAAAATCTCTTAGGTCACATTCTCACATTTGTGTGAAATGTCCGTGTGCTGCCAGATTTTTTTATCGGATGGTCCACGGACTCGTACAGTTTTATAGGTCCATTCACACATCCATGAAAATCACGGATATGAGAATAAGATCTGTGAGGGTCAGAGAACATCCAGTTGTGATCTGATTTTGAGGATCAGAATAGGACATGCTCAATGCAGGAATGTAGCCTTATTATGTATAGCACAGTCAGGCTCGGACTGGCCCACAGGAGAACAGGAAAATCCTCCGGTAGGCCCTTGTGCAAGAGTGCAGGGTCGGCGTCAGCACCTGGCGCACCCCGGCAAGTGCCGGGCCCATGAGCGGGCGGGGGGGCCACTCGCTGTCGGGCACCCCGCTGCGCTATGGGACCCGTGAGCGGAGGAGAGCTGTGTCAGCGCCCGCTCCCCCTCGCTTGCTCAGGGCCGCGGCAGCCGGCGGCACAATACTTACCTCTTCCCGGGCCTCTGCAGCAGCTCCCGTCTCTTCTGCGTCCTCTGACTGTGATGTCTCAGGTCAGAGGACGTGGTGACCGCTTTCCACCGTGCTCTCTCCTGAGCCGTCACAGCGCAGAGCAGAAAGACGCCGGCGACGCGGGTGAGGGGTCTGGAGCAGCGGCAGCAGGTGAGAAGTGAGGTGAGTATTTGATTTTTTTTTTAATGTATGGAGGCATGGGGCATTATAAGGGAGGGGGGTGTGACATCCTGCATGGGGCATTAAAAGGAGGGGAGAGACATACTGCATGGGGCATTATAAGGGAGAGGGGTGTGATATTCTGCATGGGACATTAAAAGGGGGGAGTGACATACTGCATGGGGCATTATAAGGGGGGGGAGTGACATCCTGCTTGGGGCATTATAAGGGAGGGTGTGTGTGACATCCTGCATGGGGCATTATATGGGGGGGGAGTGACATCCTGCATGGGGCATTATATGGGGGGAGAGGTGACATCCTGCATGGGGCATTATAAGGGGGGGTGACATCCTGCATGGGGCATTATAAGGGGGGGGAGTGACATCCTGCATGGGGCATTATATGGGGGGAGAGGTGACATCCTGCATGGGGCATTATAAGGGGGTGTGACATCCTGCATGGGGCATTATAAGGGGGGTGACATCCTGCATGGGGCATTATAAGGGGGGGTGACATCCTGCATGGGGCATTAAAAAGGGGGGAGTGACATCCTGCATGGGGCATTATATGGGGGGGAGAGGTGACATCCTGCATGGGGCATTATAAGGGGGTGTGACATCCTGCATGGGGCATTATAAGGGGGTGTGACATACTGCATGGGGCATTATAAGGGAGGGGGGAGTGACATCCTGCATGGGGCATTATAAGGGGTGGGGGAGTGACATCATGCATGGGGCATTATAAGGGGGGGTGACATAACGCATGGGGCATTATATGGGGGGGGAGAGGTGACATCCTGCATGGGGCATTATAAGGGGGTGTGACATCCTGCATGGGGCATTATAAGAGGGTGTGACATACTGCATGGGGCATTATAAGGGAGGGGGGAGTGACATCCTGCATGGGGCATTATAAGGGGTGGGGGTGTGACATCATGCATGGGGCATTATAAGGGGGGGTGACATAATGCATGGGACATTATAAGGGGGGTGACATCCTGCATGGGGCATTAAAAGGGGGGGAGTGACATACTGCATGGGGCATTATAAGGGAGGGGGGGTGACATCCTGCATGGGGCATTAAAGGGGGGGAGTGACATCCTACATGGGGCATTATAAGGGGGGGGGAAGTGACATCCTGCATGGGGCATTATAAGGGGGGGAGTGACATATTGCATGGGGCATTATAAGGGAGGGTGTGTGTGACATCCTGCATGGGGCATTGTAAGGGGCGGGGGTGTGACATCATGCATGGGGCATTATAAGGGGGGGTGACATAATGCATGGGGCATTATAAGGGGGGCGACATCCTTCATGGGGCATTATAAGGGGGGTAACATCCTGCATGGGGCATTGTAAGGGTGGGTGACATCCTGCATGGGGCATTATAAGGGTGGGTGACATCCTGCATGGGGCATTATAAGGGGGGAACAGCCTGCATGGGGCATTATAAGGGGGGAACAGCCTGCGTGGGGCATTATGTAGGGGGAACAGCCTGCATGAGGCATTATGTGGTGGGAACAGCCTGCATGGAGCGTTATATGGGGGTCAGTATTCTGTGTGGAGCGTTATATGGGGCCAGTATCCTGTATGGAGCATTTTATGGGGCCCAGTATTCTGTATGGAGCGATTCGCCAGTTTCTGAGCTATTGTGGAATTTACAATAGATATCGCTCATGTAACGCAAGAAGTGAAATCTTTGGCATTGTACTATATATATATTTCTCTGCGGTATCTGTGCATCATGAATCGTGGTATGTGTTAAAGGGGCCACTGAGACTCTTTCGCCCGGGGCCCAGAAAAACCTGGAGCCGGCCCTGCAAGAGTGTCCACCACCCTCTTATATGAGCCGCACTTGGCACAATATAATTGACTCACTATGTACAGACAAAGGCAGAATCTTATTCATTTACCAATCTACCCCGTTCATTGTTATATATATATTTGTAATTGAGAATAACGTCATATTTGCATGAAGCTGAAACGTGGGGCCCTGGAGTTGGATAGTGGGGGGCCACTTGGCACCACAGTCAGACTCTGCTTGTGTCTCTTGTATTCGGCGGCTCTGTGTCCGCTCTTCAGTCTTCGATCAGGTAGTTTGTTGTGTAGGACATATACTATTTTAGTGCCCTGCCCCCATCACAGAGATCGACCCCCATAACACTTGTAATGTAACTTGGGACAGGAGCTGACATTATGATACCACAATGGGTGGAGATAGACGTGGTCTGCCGTCTGTAAATGGCGCCCTCATAATTCCTGGTTCTACTTCAGGAATATTGAGGGTAGTAATGGTCACTTCCATCATTGTAACGGTGTAAACACAAAAAGTCAAGACAAAAAAACTCACATGACACTTTTATTTTCTTTCTTTTTATTTATTATTGGAATAGCAATAAGCAACATTGTAATAAAAATATTACTGGCCCTTTAAGAAATTAAACCCTGATCACAATGACTCTCAGGTCAGGCTCCATAGAGACCACAGAACTGGATGTGGTCATTGAGGACCCACTGAGAGCCACTGGAACCAGAGATCCAGAGGAAGGCAAAGAAACCCCCCGGAGAGCTCTGCCTCAGGGGGGAAAAAAATTCCTTCCTGACCCCAGTGGTGGCGATCGGATATTTCCCTGGATCACGTCTGTCCTGCTGCATATTGCTGTATATCTACATGTATTATAAGCTCAGGCAAAGGAAAAGACAAATACACCCTGCTCAAGAGGAGCTTACAATCTAATATACAGGCTGCTCCTGAGGGCATGCAGAATAATGTACACCCTGTCCTAGGAGCTTACAATCTAATATACAATATACAGACTGCTCCTGAGGGCATGCAGAATAATGCACACCCTGTACTAGGAGCCTACAGCCTAATATACAATATACAGACTGCTCCTGAGGGCATGCAGAATAATGCACACCCTGTCCTAGGAGCTTACAATCTAATATATCATGCACAGGCTGCTCCTAAGGGCGTGCAGAATAATGCACACCCTGTCCTAGGAGCTTACAATCTAATATACAGTATACAGACTGCTCCTGAGGGCATGCAGAATAATGTACACCCTGTCCTAGGAGCTTACAATCTAATATAGTGTGGGGTGCACGCACGTGTCCTCTTCGGCAAAATGTCCTGTTCGACTAGTGTCTGACAGTCATTTCAATGGCAACCGACTAACGTCCATCCATCTCTTCTATCTTCACACAGGTATAACATCTCTGCTTGCTGGATCTATGTCATCTGCTGAACTCTCATCTTGAAACCATTTCTATGGTATAACATCTCTGCTTGCTGGATCTATGTCATCTGCTGAACTCTGATCTTGAAACCATTTCTATGGTATAACATCTCTGCTTGCTCGATCTATGTCATCTGCTGAACTCTCATCTTGAAACCATTTCTATGGTATAACATCTCTGCTTGCTGGATCTATGTCATCTGCTGAACTCTCCTCTTGAAACCATTTCTATGGTATAACATCTCTGCTTGCTGGATCTATGTCATCTGCTGAACTCTCATCTTGAAACCATTTCTATGGTATAACATCTCTGCTTGCTGGATCTATGTCATCTGCTGAACTCTCATCTTGAAACCATTTCTATGGTATAACATCTCTGCTTGCTGGATCTATGTCATCTGCTGAACTCTCATCTTGAAACCATGTCTATGGTGTAACATCTCTGCTTGCTGGATCTATGTCATCTGTTGAACTCTCATCTTGAAACCATTTCTATGGTATAACATCTTTGCTTGCTGGATCTATGTCATCTGCTGAACTCTCATCTTGTAACCATTTCTATGGTATAACATCTCTGCTTGCTGAATCAATGTCATCTGCTGAACTCTCATCTTGAAACTATTTCTATGGTATAACATCTCTGCTTGCTGGATCTATGTCATCTGTTGAACTCTCATCTTGAAACCATTTCTATGGTATAACATCTCTGCTTTCTGGATCTATGTCATCTGCTGAACTCTCCTCTTGAAATCATTTCTATGGTATTTCATCTCTGCTTGCTGAATCCATGTCATCTGCTGAACTCTCATCTTGAAACCATTTCTATGGTATAACATCTCTGCTTGCTGGATCTATGTCATCTGCTGAACTGTCATCTTGAAACCATTTCTATGGTATAACATCTCTGCTTGCTGGATCCATGTCATCTGCTGCACTCTCATCTTGAAGCCATTTCTATGGTATAACATCTCTGCTTGCTGGATCCATGTCATCTGCTGAACTCTCATCTTGAAACCATTTCTATGGTACAACATCTCTGTTTGCTGGATCTATGTCATCTGCTGAACTCTCATCTTGAAACCATTTCTATGGTATAACATCTCTGCTTGCTGGATCTATGTCATCTGCTGAACTCTCATCTTGAAACCATTTCTATGGTACAACATCTCTGCTTGCTGGATCTATGTCATCTGCTGAACTCTCATCTTGAAACCATTTCTATGGTGTAACATCTCTGCTTACTGGATCCATGTCATCTGCTGAACTCTCATCTTGACACCATTTCTATGGTATAACATCTCTGCTTGCAGGATCTATGTCGTCTGCTGAACTCTCATCTTGATACCATTTCTATGGTATAACATCTCTGCTTGCTGGATCTATGTCGACTGCTGAACTCTCATCTTGAAACCATTTCTATGGTATAACATCTCTGCTTGCTGGATCCATGTCATCTGCTGAACTCTCCTCTTGAGACCATTTCTATGGTATAACATCTCTGCTTGCTGAATTATGTCATCTGCTGAACTCTCATCTTGAAACTATTTCTATGGTATAGCATCTCTGCTTGCTGGATCTATGTCATCTGCTGAAGTCTTATCTTGATACCATTTCTATGGTATAACATCTCTGCTTGCTGGATCTATGTCATCTGCTGAACTCTCCTCTTGAAACCATTTCTATGGTATAACATCTCTGCTTGCTGAATCCATGTCATCTTCTGAACTCTCATCTTGAAACCATTTCTATGGTATAGCATCTCTGTTTGCTGGATCGATGTCATCTGCTGAACTTTTATCTTGATACCATTTCTATGGTATAACATCTCTGCTTGCTGGATCTATGTCATCTGCTGAACTCTCCTCTTGAAATCATTTCTATGGTATAACATCTTTGCTTGCTGAATCCATGTCATCTGCTGAACTCTCATCATGAAACCATTTCTATGGTATAACATCTCTGCTTGCTGGATCTATGTCATCTGCTGAACTCTCATCTTGAAACCATTTCTATGGTATAACATCTCTGCTTGCTGGGTCTATGTCATCTGCTGAACTCTCATCTTGAAACCATTTCTATGGTGTGTCATCTGTGCTTGCTTGATCCATGTCAACTTCTGAACTCTCATCTTGATACCATTTCTATGGTATAACATCTCTGCTTGCAGGATCTATGTAGTCTGCTGAACTCTCATCTTGATACCATTTCTATGGTATAACATCTCTGCTTGCTGGATCTAAGTCGTCTGCTGAACTCTCATCTTGAAACCATTTCTATGGTGTAACATCTCTGCTTGCTGGATATATGACATCTGCTGAACTCTCATCTTGATACCATTTCTATGGTATAACATGTCTGCTTGCAGGATCTATGTCATCTGCTGAACGCTCATCTTGATACCATTTCTATGGTATAACATCTCTGCTTGCTGGATCTATGTCGTCTGCTGAACTCTCATCTTGAAATCATTTCTATGGTATAACATCTCTGCTTGCTGGATCTATGTCGTCTGCTGAACTCTCATCTTGAAGCCATTTCTATGGTATAACATCCCTGCTTGCTGGATCTATATCATCTGCTGAAGTCTCATCTTGAAACCATTTCTATGGTATAACATCTCTGCTTGCTGGATCTTGCTCGTCTGATAAACTCTCATCTTGAAACCATTTCTACTGTATAACATCTCTGCTTGCTGGATCTATGTCGTCTGCTGAACTCTCATCTTGAAACCATTTCTATGGTATAACATCCCTGCATGCTGGATCTATATCATCTGCTGAAGTCTCATCTTGAAACCATTTCTATGGTATAACATCTCTGCTTGCTGGATCTATGTCATCTGCTGGACTCTCATCTTGAAACCATTTCTATGGTATAACATCTCTGCTTGCCGGATCTATGTCATCTGCTGAACTCTCATCTTGAAACCATTTCTATGGTATAACATCTCTGCTTGCTGGATCTATGTCATCTGCTGAACTCTCATCTTGAAATCATTTCTATGTTATAATATCCCTGCTTGCTGCATCTATGTCATCTACTGAACTCTCATCTTGAAACCATTTCTATGGTATAACATCTCTGCTTGCTGGATCTATGTCATCTGCTGAACTCTCATCTTGAAACCATTTCTATGGTATAACATCTCTGCTTGCCGGATCTATGTCATCTGCTGAACTCTCATCTTGAAACCATTTCTATGGTATAACATCTCTGCTTGCTGGATCTATGTCATCTGCTGAACTCTCATCTTGAAATCATTTCTATGTTATAATATCCCTGCTTGCTGCATCTATGTCATCTACTGAACTCTCATCTTGAAACCATTTCTATGGTATAACATCTCTGCTTTCTGGATCTATGTCATCTGCTGAACTCTCATCTTGAAACCATTTCTATGGTATAACATCTCTGCTTGCTGGATCTATGTCATCTGCTGAACTCTCATCTTGAAACCATTTCTATGGTGTAAAACCTCTGCTTGCTGGATCTATGTCATCTGCTGAACTCTCATCTTGAAACCATTTCTATGGTATAACTTATCTGCTTGCTGAATATATGTGATCTGGTGAACTCTCATGTTGAAACCATTTCTATGGTATAACATCTCTGCTTGCTGGATCTTTGACATCTGCTGTACTCTCATCTTGACACCATTTCTATGGTATAACATCTCTGCTTGCTGGATCCATGTCATCTGCTGAACTCTCATCTTGAAACCATTTCTATGGTATAACATCTCTGCTTGCTGGATCCATGTCATCTGCTGAACTCTCATCTTGAAACCATTTCTATGGTATAACATCTCAGCTTGCTGGATCTATGACATCTGCTGAACTCTCCTCTTGAAACCATTTCTATGGTATAACATCTCTGCTTGCTGGATCTATGTCACATGCTGAACTCTCATCTTGAAACCATTTCTATGGTATAACAACTCGGCTTGCTGGATCTATGTCATCTGCTGAACTCTCCTCTTGAAACCATTTCTATGGTATAATATCTCTGCTTGCTGGATCTATGTCATCTGCTGAGCTCTCATCTTGAAACCATTTCTATGGTATAACATCTCTGCTTGCTGGATCTATGTCATCTGCTGAGCTCTCATCTTGAAACCATTTCTATGGTATAACATCTCTGCTTGCTGGATCTATGTCATCTGCTGAACTCTCATCTTGAAACCATTTCTATGGTATAACATCTCTGCTGGCTGAATCCATGTCATCTGCTGAACTCTCATCTTGAAACCATTTCTATGGTATAACATCTCTGCTTGCTGGATCCATGTCATCTGCTGAACTCTCATCTTGAAACCATTTCTATGGTACAACATCTCTGCTTGCTGGATCTATGTCATCTGCTGAACTCTCATCTTGAAACCATTTCTATGGTATAACATCTCTGCTTGCTGGGTCTATGTCATCTGCTGAACTCTCATCTTGAAACCATTTCTATGGTGTATCATCTGTGCTTGCTTGATCCATGTCAACTTCTGAACTCTCATCTTGATACCATTTCTATGGTATAACATCTCTGCTTGCAGGATCTATGTAGTCTGCTGAACTCTCATCTTGATACCATTTCTATGGTATAACATCTCTGCTTGCTGGATCTAAGTCGTCTGCTGAACTCTCATCTTGAAACCATTTCTATGGTGTAACATCTCTGCTTGCTGGATCTATGACATCTGCTGAACTCTCATCTTGATACCATTTCTATGGTATAACATGTCTGCTTGCAGGATCTATGTCATCTGCTGAACGCTCATCTTGATACCATTTCTATGGTATAACATCTCTGCTTGCTGGATCTATGTCATCTGCTGAACTCTCATCTTGAAACCATTTCAATGGTATAACATCTCTGCTTGCTGGATCTATGTCATCTGCTGAACTCTCATCTTGAAACCATTTCTATGGTATAACATCTCTGCTTGCTGGATCTATGTCGTCTGCTGAACTCTCATCTTGAAACCTATTCTATGGTGTAACATCTCTGCTTACTGGATCCATGCCATCTGCTGAACTCTCATCTTGACACCATTTCTATGGTATAACATCTCTGCTTTCAGGATCTATGTCGTCTGCTGAACTCTCATCTTGATACCATTTCTATGGTATAACATCTCTGCTTGCTGGATCTATGTCGTCTGCTGAACTCTCATCTTGAAACCATTTCTATGGTATAACATCTCTGCTTGCTGGATCTATGTCATCTGCTGAACTCTCATCTTGATACCATTTCTATGGTATAACATGTCTGCTTGCAGGATCTATGTCATCTGCTGAACGCTCATCTTGATACCATTTCTATGGTATAACATCTCTGCTTGCTGGATCTATGTCGTCTGCTGAACTCTCATCTTGAAATCATTTCTATGGTATAACATCTCTGCTTGCTGGATCTATGTCGTCTGCTGAACTCTCATCTTGAAGCCATTTCTATGGTATAACATCCCTGCTTGCTGGATCTATATCATCTGCTGAAGTCTCATCTTGAAACCATTTCTATGGTATAACATCTCTGCTTGCTGGATCTTGCTCGTCTGATAAACTCTCATCTTGAAACCATTTCTACTGTATAACATCTCTGCTTGCTGGATCTATGTCATCTGCTGAACTCTCCTTTTGAAATCATTTCTATGGTATAACATCTCTGCTTGCTGAATCCATGTCATCTGCTGAACTCTCATCATGAAACCATTTCTATGGTATAACATCTCTGCTTGCTGGATCTATGTCATCTGCTGAACTCTCATCTTGAAACCATTTCTATGGTATAACATCTCTGCTTGCTGGGTCTATGTCATATGCTGAACTCTCATCTTGAAACCATTTCTATGGTGTATCATCTGTGCTTGCTTGATCCATGTCAACTTCTGAACTCTCATCTTGATACCATTTCTATGGTATAACATCTCTGCTTGCAGGATCTATGTAGTCTGCTGAACTCTCATCTTGATACCATTTCTATGGTATAACATCTCTGCTTGCTGGATCTAAGTCGTCTGCTGAACTCTCATCTTGAAACCATTTCTATGGTGTAACATCTCTGCTTGCTGGATCTATGACATCTGCTGAACTCTCATCTTGATACCATTTCTATGGTATAACATGTCTGCTTGCAGGATCTATGTCATCTGCTGAACACTCATCTTGATACCATTTCTATGGTATAACATCTCTGCTTGCTGGATCTATGTCGTCTGCTGAACTCTCATCTTGAAATCATTTCTATGGTATAACATCTCTGCTTGCTGGATCTATGTCGTCTGCTGAACTCTCATCTTGAAGCCATTTCTATGGTATAACATCCCTGCTTGCTGGATCTATATCATCTGCTGAAGTCTCATCTTGAAACCATTTCTATGGTATAACATCTCTGCTTGCTGGATCTTGCTCGTCTGATAAACTCTCATCTTGAAACCATTTCTACTGTATAACATCTCTGCTTGCTGGATCTATGTCGTCTGCTGAACTCTCATCTTGAAACCATTTCTATTGTATAACATCCCTGCATGCTGGATCTATATCATCTGCTGAAGTCTCATCTTGAAACCATTTCTATGGTATAACATCTCTGCTTGCTGGATCTATGTCATCTGCTGGACTCTCATCTTGAAACCATTTCTATGGTATAACATCTCTGCTTGCCGGATCTATGTCATCTGCTGAACTCTCATCTTGAAACCATTTCTATGGTATAACATCTCTGCTTGCTGGATCTATGTCATCTGCTGAACTCTCATCTTGAAATCATTTCTATGTTATAATATCTCTGCTTGCTGCATCTATGTCATCTACTGAACTCTCATCTTGAAACCATTTCTATGGTATAACATCTCTGCTTTCTGGATCTATGTCATCTGCTGAACTCTCATCTTGAAACCATTTCTATGGTATAACATCTCTGCTTGCTGGATCTATGTCATCTGCTGAACTCTCATCTTGAAACCATTTCTATGGTGTTAAACCTCTGCTTGCTGGATCTATGTCATCTGCTGAACTCTCATCTTGAAACCATTTCTATGGTATAACTTATCTGCTTGCTGAATATATGTGATCTGGTGAACTCTCATGTTGAAACCATTTCTATGGTATAACACCTCTGCTTGCTGGATCTATGTCATCTGCTGTACTCTCATCTTGACACCATTTCTATGGTATAACATCTCTGCTTGCTGAATCCATGTCATCTGCTGAACTCTCATCTTGAAACCATTTCTATGGTATAACATCTCTGCTTGCTGGATCCATGTCATCTGTTGAACTCTCATCTTGAAACCATTTCTATGGTATAACATCTCTTGCTTGCTGGATCTATATCATCAGCTGAACACTCATCTTGAAACCATTTCTGTGGTATAACATCTCTGCTTGCTGGATCCATGTCATCTGCTGAACTCTCATCTTGAAACCATTTCTATGGTATAACATCTCTGCTGGCTGAATCCATGTCATCTGCTGAACTCTCATCTTGAAACCATTTCTATGGTATAACATCTCTGCTTGCTGGATCTATGTCATCTGCTGAACTCTCCTCTTGAAACCATTTCTATGGTATAACATCTCTGCTTGCTGGATCTATGTCATCTGCTGAACTCTCATCTTGAAACCATTTCTATGGTATAACATCTCTGCTTGCTGGATCTATGTCATCTGCTGAACTCTCCTCTTGAAACCATTTCTATGGTATAACATCTCTACTTGCTGAATCCATGTCATCTGCTGAACTCTCATCTTGAAACCATTTCTATGGTATAACATCTCTGCTTGCTGGATCCATGTCATCTGCTGAACTCTCATCTTGAAACCATTTCTATGGTATAACATCTCTGCTTGCTGGATCCATGTCATCTGCTGAACTCTCATCTTGAAACCATTTCTATGGTATAACATCTCTGATTGCTGGATCCATGTCATCTGCTGAACTCTCATCTTGAAACCATTTCTATGGTATAACATCTCTGCTTGCTCGATCCATGTCATCTGCTGAACACTCATTTTGAAACCATTTCTATGGTATAACATCTCTGCTTGCTGGGTCTATGTCATCTGCTGAACTCTCATCTTGAAACCATTTCTATGGTGTATTATCTGTGCTTGCTTGATCCATGTCAACTTCTGAACTCTCATCTTGATACCATTTCTATGGTATAACATCTCTGCTTGCAGGATCTATGTAGTCTGCTGAACTCTCATCTTGATACCATTTCTATGGTATAACATCTCTGCTTCCTGGATCTAAGTCGTCTGCTGAACTCTCATCTTGAAACCATTTCTATGGTGTAACATCTCTGCTTGCTGGATCTATGACATCTGCTGAACTCTCATCTTGATACCATTTCTATGGTATAACATGTCTGCTTGCAGGATCTATGTCATCTGCTGAACGCTCATCTTGATACCATTTCTATGGTATAACATCTCTGCTTGCTGGATCTATGTCATCTGCTGAACTCTCATCTTGAAACCATTTCAATGGTATAACATCTCTGCTTGCTGGATCTATGTCATCTGCTGAAATCTCATCTTGAAACCATTTCTATGGTATAACATCTCTGCTTGCTGGATCTATGTCGTCTGCTGAACTCTCATCTTGAAACCTATTCTATGGTGTAACATCTCTGCTTACTGGATCCATGTCATCTGCTGAACTCTCATCTTGACACCATTTCTATGGTATAACATCTCTGCTTTCAGGATCTATGTCGTCTGCTGAACTCTCATCTTGATACCATTTCTATGGTATAACATCTCTGCTTGCTGGATCTATGTCGTCTGCTGAACTCTCATCTTGAAACCATTTCTATGGTATAACATCTCTGCTTGCTGGATCTATGTCATCTGCTGAACTCTCCTCTTGAGACCATTTCTATGGTATAACATCTCTGCTTGCTGAATTATGTCATCTGCTGAACTCTCATCTTGAAACTATTTCTATGGTATAGCATCTCTGCTTGCTGGATCTATGTCATCTGCTGAACTCTTATCTTGATACCATTTCTATGGTATAACATCTCTGCTTGCTGGATCTATGTCATCTGCTGAACTCTCCTCTTGAAATCATTTCTATGGTATAACATCTCTGCTTGCTGAATCCATGTCATCTGCTGAACTCTCATCATGAAACCATTTCTATGGTATAACATCTCTGCTTGCTGGATCTATGTCATCTGCTGAACTCTCATCTTGAAACCATTTCTATGGTATAACATCTCTGCTTGCTGGGTCTATGTCATATGCTGAACTCTCATTTTGAAACCATTTCTATGGTGTATCATCTGTGCTTGCTTGATCCATGTCAACTTCTGAACTCTCATCTTGATACCATTTCTATGGTATAACATCTCTGCTTGCAGGATCTATGTAGTGTGCTGAACTCTCATCTTGATACCATTTCTATGGTATAACATCTCTGCTTGCTGGATCTAAGTCGTCTGCTGAACTCTCATCTTGAAACCATTTCTATGGTGTAACATCTCTGCTTGCTGGATCTATGACATCTGCTGAACTCTCATCTTGATACCATTTCTATGGTATAACATGTCTGCTTGCAGGATCTATGTCATCTGCTGAACGCTCATCTTGATACCATTTCTATGGTATAACATCTCTGCTTGCTGGATCTATGTCGTCTGCTGAACTCTCATCTTGAAATCATTTCTATGGTATAACATCTCTGCTTGCTGGATCTATGTCGTCTGCTGAACTCTCATCTTGAAGCCATTTCTATGGTATAACATCCCTGCTTGCTGGATCTATATCATCTGCTGAAGTCTCATCTTGAAACCATTTCTATGGTATAACATCTCTGCTTGCTGGATCTTGCTCGTCTGATAAACTCTCATCTTGAAACCATTTCTACTGTATAACATCTCTGCTTGCTGGATCTATGTCGTCTGCTGAACTCTCATCTTGAAACCATTTCTATTGTATAACATCCCTGCATGCTGGATCTATATCATCTGCTGAAGTCTCATCTTGAAACCATTTCTATGGTATAACATCTCTGCTTGCTGGATCTATGTCATCTGCTGGACTCTCATCTTGAAACCATTTCTATGGTATAACATCTCTGCTTGCCGGATCTATGTCATCTGCTGAACTCTCATCTTGAAACCATTTCTATGGTATAACATCTCTGCTTGCTGGATCTATGTCATCTGCTGAACTCTCATCTTGAAATCATTTCTATGTTATAATATCTCTGCTTGCTGCATCTATGTCATCTACTGAACTCTCATCTTGAAACCATTTCTATGGTATAACATCTCTGCTTTCTGGATCTATGTCATCTGCTGAACTCTCATCTTGAAACCATTTCTATGGTATAACATCTCTGCTTGCTGGATCTATGTCATCTGCTGAACTCTCATCTTGAAACCATTTCTATGGTGTTAAACCTCTGCTTGCTGGATCTATGTCATCTGCTGAACTCTCATCTTGAAACCATTTCTATGGTATAACTTATCTGCTTGCTGAATATATGTGATCTAGTGAACTCTCATGTTGAAACCATTTCTATGGTATAACATCTCTGCTTGCTGGATCTATGTCATCTGCTGTACTCTCATCTTGACACCATTTCTATGGTATAACATCTCTGCTTGCTGGATCCATGTCATCTGCTGAACTCTCATCTTGAAACCATTTCTATGGTATAATATCTCTGCTTGCTGGATCCATGTCATCTGTTGAACTCTCATCTTGAAACCATTTCTATGGTATAACATCTCTTGCTTGCTGGATCTATATCATCAGCTGAACACTCATCTTGAAACCATTTCTGTGGTATAACATCTCTGCTTGCTGGATCCATGTCATCTGCTGAACTCTCATCTTGAAACCATTTCTATGGTATAACATCTCTGCTGGCTGAATCCATGTCATCTGCTGAACTCTCATCTTGAAACCATTTCTATGGTATAACATCTCTGCTTGCTGGATCTATGTCATCTGCTGAACTCTCCTCTTGAAACCATTTCTATGGTATAACATCTCTGCTTGCTGGATCTTTGTCATCTGCTGAACTCTCATCTTGAAACCATTTCTATGGTATAACATCTCTGCTTGCTGGATCTATGTCATCTGCTGAACTCTCCTCTTGAAACCATTTCTATGGTATAACATCTCTACTTGCTGAATCCATGTCATCTGCTGAACTCTCATCTTGAAACCATTTCTATGGTATAACATCTCTGCTTGCTGGATCCATGTCATCTGCTGAACTCTCATCTTGAAACCATTTCTATGGTATAACATCTCTGCTTGCTGGATCCATGTCATCTGCTGAACTCTCATCTTGAAACCATTTCTATGGTATAACATCTCTGATTGCTGGATCCATGTCATCTGCTGAACTCTCATCTTGAAACCATTTCTATGGTATAACATCTCTGCTTGCTCGATCCATGTCATCTGCTGAACACTCATTTTGAAACCATTTCTATGGTATAACATCCCTGCTTGCTGGATCTATGTCATCTGCTGAACTCTCATCTTGAAGCCATTTCTATGGTATAACATCTCTGCTGGCTGAATCCATGTCATCTGCTGAACTCTCATCTTGAAACCATTTCTATGGTATAACATCTCTGCTTGCTGGTCCATGTCATCTGCTGAACTCTCATCTTGAAACCATTTCTATGGTATAACATCTCTGCTTGCTGGATCTATGTCATCTGCTGAACTCTGATCTTGAAACCATTTCTATGGTATAACATCTCTGCTGGCTGAATCCATGTCATCTGCTGAACTCTCATCTTGAAACCATTTCTATGGTATAACATCTCTGCTTGCTGGATCCATGTCATCTGCTGAACTCTCATCTTGAAACCATTTCTATGCTATAACATCTCTGCTTGCTGGATCCATGTCATCTGCTGAACTCTCATCTTGAAATCATTTCTATGGTATAACATCTCTGCTGGCTGAATCCTTGTCATCTGCTGAACTCTCATCTTGAAACCATTTCTATGGTATAACATCTCTGCTTGCTGGATCTATGTCATCTGCTGAACTCTCATCTTGAAACCATTTCTATGGTATAGCATCTCTGCTTGCTGGATCTATGTCATCTGCTGAACTCTCCTCTTGAAACCATTTCTATGGTATAACATCTCTGCTTGCTGAATCCATGTCATCTGGTGAACTCTCATCTTGAAACCATTTCTATGGTATAACACCTCTGCTTGCTGGATCTATGTCATCTGCTGAACTCTTATCTTGAAACCAATTCTATGGTATAACATCTCTGCTTGCTGGATCTATGTCATCTGCTGAACTCTCCTCTTGAAACCATTTCTATGGTATAACATCTCTGCTTGCTGGATCTATGTCATCTGCTGAACTCTCCTGTTGAAACCATTTCTATGGTATAACATCTCTGCTTGCTGGATCTATGTCATCTGTTGAGCTCTCATCTTGAAACCATTTCTATGGTATAACATCTCTGCTTGCTGGATCTGTCATCTGCTGAACTCTCATCTTGAAACCATTTCTATGGTATAACATCTCAGCTTGCTGGATCTTTGACATCTGCTGAACTCTCCTCTTGAAACCATTTCTATGGTATAACATCTCTGCTTGCTGGATCTATGTCATCTGCTGAACTCTCGTCTTGAAACCATTTCTATGGTATAACAACTCTGCTTGCTGGATCTATGTCATCTGCTGAACTCTCCTCTTGAAACCATTTCTATGGTATAATATCTCTGCTTGCTGGATCTATGTCATCTGCTGAACTCTCATCTTGAAACCATTTCTATGGTATAACATCTCTGCTTGCTGGATCCATGTCATATGTTGAACTCACATCTTGATACCATTTCTATGGTATAACATCTCTGCTTACTGGATCTATGTCGTCTGCTGAACTCTCATCTTGATACCATTTCTATGGTATAACATCTCTGCTTGCTGGATCTATGTCGTCTGCTGAACTCTCATCTTGAAACCATTTCTATGGTATAACATCTCTGCTTGCTGGATCTATGTCATCTGCTGAACTCTAATCTTGAAACCATTTCTATGGTATAACATCTCTGCTTGCTGGATCTATATCATCTGCTGAAGTCTCATCTTGAAACCATTTCTATGGTATAACATCTCTGCTTGCTGGATCTATATCATTTTCTGAACTCTCATCTTGAAACCATTTATATGGTATAACATCTCTGCTTGCTGGATCTATGTCATCTGCTGAGCTCTCATCTTGAAACCATTTCTATGGTATAACATCTCTGCTTGCTGGATCTATGTCATCTGCTGAACTCTCATCTTGAAACCATTTCTATGGTGGAACATCTCTGCTTGCTGGATCTATGTCATCTGCTGAACTCTCATCCTGAAACCATTTCTATGGTATAACATCTCTGCTTGCTGGATATATGTCATCTGCTGACCTCTCATCTTGAAACCATTTCTATGGTATAATGTGTCTGCTTGCTGTATCTGTGCTCTGTTATTTGAAGCATTGTATTCAATAGTCACTGTCTGTTCTTCCATCATTGTAGACTTTATCTGATGGTGAAAGGTGTTATACAGTGTCAGGCATAGGGTGTTAGTTCTGTGTCTTTGATCAGCTATCCACTCCCTGGTGAGCTGAGCAGCTGCCAATTTAGTCACAAGCAGCTCCCATGCAGGGCATGCAGAATAATGTACACCCTGTCCTAGGAGCTTACAATCTAATATACAATATAAAGACTGCACCTGAGGGCATGCAGAATAATGCACACCCTGTCCTAGGAGCTTACACTCTAATATACAATATATAGGCTGCTCCTGAGGGCATGCAGAATAATGTACACCCTGTCCTAGGAGTTTACACTCTAATATACAATATACAGACTGCTCCTGAGGGCATGCAGAATAATGCACCCCCTGTCCTAGGAGCTTACACTCTAATATACAATATACAGACTGCTCCTGAGGGCATGCAGTATAATGCACACCCTGTACTAGGAGCTTACAATCTAATATACAATATACAGACTGCTCCTGAGGGCATGCAGAATAATGTACACCCTGTCCTAGGAGCTTACAATCTAATATACAATATACAGACTGCTCCTGAGGGAATGCAGAATAATGCACACCCTGTCCTAGGAGCTTACAATCTAATATACAATATACAGACTGCTCCTGAGGGCATGCAGAATAATGCACACCCTGTCCTAGGAGCTTACAATCTAATATACAATATACAGACTGCTCCTGAGGGCATGCAGAATAATGCACACCCTATCCTAGGAGCTTACAATCTAATATACAGTATACAGACTGCTCCTGAGGGCATGCAGAATAATCCACACCCTGTCCTAGGAGCTTACAATCTAATATACAAAATACAGACTGCGCCTGAGGGCATGCAGAATAATGCACACCCTGTCCTAGGAGCTTACAATCTAATATACAATATACAGACTGCTCCTGAGGGCATGCAGAATAATGCACACCCTGTCCTAGGAGCTTACAATCTAATATACAATATACAGACTGCTCCTGAGGGCATGCAGAATAATGCACACCCTGTCCTAGGAGCTTATAATCTAATATACAGTATACAGACTGCTCCTGAGGGCATGCAGAATAATGCACACCCTATCCTAGGAGCTTACAATCTAATATACAGTATACAG
Source organism: Phyllobates terribilis (assembly GCF_046119375.1). Taxonomy (NCBI): domain Eukaryota; kingdom Metazoa; phylum Chordata; class Amphibia; order Anura; family Dendrobatidae; genus Phyllobates; species Phyllobates terribilis. Next base: position 67,337 of record NW_027365428.1, read on the forward strand.
ACTGCTCCTGAGGGCATGCAGAATAATGCACACCCTGTCCTAGGAGCTTACAATCTAATATACAATATAAAGACTGCTCCTGAGGGCATGCAGAATAATGCACACCCTGTCCTAGGAGCTTACACTCTAATATACAATGTATAGGCTGCTCCTGAGGGCATGCAGAATAATGTACACCCTGTCCTAGGAGTTTACACTCTAATATACAATATACAGACTGTTCCTGAGGGCATGCAGAATAATGCACCCCCTGTCCTAGGAGCTTACACTCTAATATACAATATACAGACTGCTCCTGAGGGCATGCAGTATAATGCACACCCTGTCCTAGGAGCTTACAATCTAATATACAGTATACAGACTGCTCCTGAGGGCATGCAGAATAAAGCACACCCTGTCCTAGGAGCTTACAATCTAATATACAATATACAGGCTGCTCCTGAGGGCATGCAGAATAATGCACACCCTGTACTAGGAGCTTACACTCTAATATACAGGCTGCTTCTGGGGGCATGCAGAATAATGTACACCCTGTCCTAGGCGCTTACAATCTAATATACAATATACAGACTGCTCCTGAGGGCATGCAGAATAATGCACACCCTGTCCTAGGAGCTTACAATCTAATATACAATATACAGACTGCTCCTGAGGGCATGCAGAATAATGCACACCCTGTCCTAGGAGCTTACACTCTAATATACAATATATAGGCTGCTCCTGAGGGCATGCAGAATAATGTACACCCTGTCCTAGGAGCTTACAATCTAATATACAGTATACAGACTGCTCCTGAGGGCATGCAGAATAATGCACACCCTGTCCTAGGAGCTTACAATCTAATATACAATATAAAGACTGCTCCTGAGGGCATGCAGAATAATGCACACCCTGTCCTAGGAGCTTACACTCTAATATACAATATATAGGCTGCTCCTGAGGGCATGCAGAATAATGTACACCCTGTCCTAGGAGTTTACACTCTAATATACAATATACAGACTGTTCCTGAGGGCATGCAGAATAATGCACACCCTGTCCTAGGAGCTTACACTCTAATATACAATATACAGACTGCTCCTGAGGGCATGCAGTATAATGCACACCCTGTCCTAGGAGCTTACAATCTAATATACAGTATACAGACTGCTCCTGAGGGCATGCAGAATAAAGCACACCCTGTCCTAGGAGCTTACAATCTAATATACAATATACAGGCTGCTCCTGAGGGCATGCAGAATAATGTACACCCTGTCCTAGGAGCTTACAATCTAATATACAATATAAAGACTGCTCCTGAGGGCATGCAGAATAATGCACACCTTGTACTAGGAGCTTACACTCTAATATACAATATACAGGCTGCTTCTGGGGGCATGCAGAATAATGCACACCCTGTACTAGGAGCTTACACTCTAATATACAATATACAGGCTGCTTCTGGGGGCATGCAGAATAATGTACACCCTGTACTAGGAGCTTACAATCTAATATACAATATAAAGACTGCTCCTGAGGGCATGCAGAATAATGCACACCCTGTCCTAGGAGCTTACACTCTAATATACAATATATAGGCTGCTCCTGAGGGCATGCAGAATAATGTACACCCTGTCCTAGGAGTTTACACTCTAATATACAATATACAGACTGCTCCTGAGGGCATGCAGAATAATGTACACCCTGTCCTAGGAGCTTACACTCTAATATACAATATACAGACTGCTCCTGAGGGCATGCAGTATAATGCACACCCTGTACTAGGAGCTTACAATCTAATATACAATATACAGACTGCTCCTGAGGGCATGCAAAATAATGCACACCCTGTCCTACGAGCTTACACTCTAATATACAATATACAGACTGCTCCTGAGGGCATGCAGTATAATGCACACCCTGTACTAGGAGCTTACAATCTAATATACAATATACAGACTGCTCCTGAGGGCATGCAGAATAATGTACACCCTGTCCTAGGAGCTTACAATCTAATATACAATATACAGACTGCTCCTGAGGGAATGCAGAATAATGCACACCCTGTCCTAGGAGCTTACAATCTAATATACAATATACAGACTGCTCCTGAGGGCATGCAGAATAATGCACACCCTGTCCTAGGAGCTTACAATCTAATATACAATATACAGACTGCTCCTGAGGGCATGCAGAATAATGCACACCCTATCCTAGGAGCTTACAATCTAATATACAGTATACAGACTGCTCCTGAGGGCATGCAGAATAATGCACACCCTGTCCTAGGAGCTTACAATCTAATATACAATATAAAGACTGCTCCTGAGGGCATGCAGAATAATGCACACCCTGTCCTAGGAGCTTACACTCTAATATACAATATATAGGCTGCTCCTGAGGGCATGCAGAATAATGTACACCCTGTCCTAGGAGTTTACACTCTAATATACAATATACAGACTGCTCCTGAGGGCATGCAGAATAATGCACCCCCTGTACTAGGAGCTTACACTCTAATATACAATATACAGACTGCTCCTGAGGGCATGAAGTATAATGCACACCCTGTACTAGAAGCTTACAATCTAATATACAATATACAGACTGCTCCTGAGGGCATGCAGAATAATGTACACCCTGTCCTAGGAGCTTACAATCTAATATACAATATACAGACTGCTCCTGAGGGAATGCAGAATAATGCACACCCTGTCCTAGGAGCTTACAATCTAATATACAATATACAGACTGCTCCTGAGGGCATGCAGAATAATGCACACCCTGTCCTAGGAGCTTACAATCTAATATACAATATACAGACTGCTCCTGAGGGCATGCAGAATAATGCACACCCTGTCCTAGGAGCTTACAATCTAATATACAGTATACAGACTGCTCCTGAGGGCATGCAGAATAATGCACACCGTGTACTAGGAGCTTACAATCTAATATACAGTATACAGACTGCTCCTGAGGGCATGCAGAATAATGTACACCCTGTCCTAGGAGCTTACAATCTAATATACAATATACAGACTGCTCCTGAGGGCATGCAGAATAATGCACACCCTGTCCTAGGAGCTTACAATCTAATATACAATATACAGACTGCTCCTGAGGGCATGCAGAATAATGTACACCCTGTCCTAGGAGCTTACAATCTAATATACAATATACAGACTGCTCCTGAGGGCATGCAGAATAATGCACACCCTGTCCTAGGAGCTTACAATCTAATATACAACATACAGTCTGCTCCTGAGGGCATGCAGAATAATGTACACCCTGTCCTAGGAGCTTACAATCTAATATACAATATACAGACTGCTCCTGAGGGCATGCAGAATAATGCACACCCTGTCCTAGGAGCTTACAATCTAATATACAGTATACAGACTGCTCCTGAGGGCATGCAAAATAATGCACAACCTATCCTAGGAGCTTACAATCTAATATACAGTATACAGACTGCTCCTGAGGGCATGCAGAATAATGCACACCCTGTCCTAGGAGCTTACAATCTAATATACAATATACAGACTGCTCCTGAGGGCATGCAGAATAATGCACACCCTGTCCTAGGAGCTTACAATCTAATATACAGTATACAGACTGCTCCTGAGGGCATGCAGAATAATACACACCCTGTCCTAGGAGCTTACAATCTAATATACAGTATACAGACTGCTCCTGAGGGCATGCAGAATAATACACACCCTGTCCTAGGAGCTTACAATCTAATATACAATATACACACTGCGCCTGAAGGCATGCAGAATAATACACACCCTGTCCTAGGAGCTTACAATCTAATATACAGTATACAGACTGCTCCTGAGGGCATGCAGAATAATGCACACCCTGTCCTAGGAGCTTACAATCTAATATACAATATACAGACTGCTCCTGAGGGCATGCAGAATAATGTACACCCTGTCCTAGGAGCTTACAATCTAATATACAATATACAGACTGCTCCTGAGGGCATGCTGAATAATGTACACCCTATCCTAGGAGCTTACAATCTAATATACAATATACAGACTGTTTCTGGGGGCATGCAGAATAATGTACACCCTGTACTAGGAGCTTACAATCTAATATACAGTATACAGGCTGCTTCTGGGGGCATGCAGAATAATGCACACCCTGTCCTAGGAGCTTACAATCTAACATACAGTATGCAGACTGCTCCTGAGGGCATGCAGAATAATGCACACCCTGTCCTAGGAGCTTACAATCTAATATACAGTATACAGACTGCTCCTGAGGGCATGCAGAATAATGCACACGCTGTCCTAGGAGCTTACAATCTAATATACAGTATACAGACTGCTCCTGAGGGCATGCAGAATAATGCACACCCTGTCCTAGGAGCTTACAATCTAATATACAGTATACAGACTGCTCCTGAGGGCATGCAAAATAATGCACACCCTGTCCTAGGAGCTTACAATCTAATATACAGTATACAGACTGCTCCTGAGGGCATGCAGAATAAAGCACACCCTGTCCTAGGAGCTTACAATCTAATATACAATATACAGACTGCTCCTGAGGGCATGCAGAATAAAGCACACCCTGTACTAGGAGCTTACAATCTAATATACAATATACAGACTGCTCCTGAGGGCATGCAGAATAAAGCACACCCTGTACTAGGAGCTTACAATCTAATATACAATATAAAGACTGCTCCTGAGGGCATGCAGAATAATGCACACCCTGTCCTAGGAGCTTACACTCTAATATACAATATATAGGCTGCTCCTGAGGGCATGCAGAATAATGTACACCCTGTCCTAGGAGTTTACACTCTAATATACAATATACAGACTGCTCCTGAGGGCATGCAGAATAATGCACACCCTGTCCTAGGAGCTTACACTCTAATATACAATATACAGACTGCTCCTGAGGGCATGCAGTATAATGCACACCCTGTACTAGGAGCTTACAATCTAATATACAATATACAGACTGCTCCTGAGGGCATGCAGAATAATGTACACCCTGTCCTAGGAGCTTACAATCTAATATACAATATACAGACTGCTCCTGAGGGAATGCAGAATAATGCACACCCTGTCCTAGGAGCTTACAATCTAATATACAATATACAGACTGCTCCTGAGGGCATGCAGAATAATGCACACCCTGTCCTAGGAGCTTACAATCTAATATACAATATACAGACTGCTCCTGAGGGCATGCAGAATAATGCACACCCTATCCTAGGAGCTTACAATCTAATATACAGTATACAGACTGCTCCTGAGGGCATGCAGAATAATGCACACCCTGTTCTAGGAGCTTACAATCTAATATACAATATAAAGACTGCTCCTGAGGGCATGCAGAATAATGCACACCCTGTCCTAGGAGCTTACACTCTAATATACAATATATAGGCTGCTCCTGAGGGCATGCAGAATAATGTACACCCTGTCCTAGGAGTTTACACTCTAATATACAATATACAGACTGCTCCTGAGGGCATGCAGAATAATGCACACCCTGTCCTAGGAGCTTACACTCTAATATACAATATACAGACTGCTCCTGAGGGCATGCAGAATAATGTACACCCTGTCCTAGGAGCTTACAATCTAATATACAATATACAGACTGCTCCTGAGGGCATGCAGAATAATGCACACCCTGTCCTAGGAGCTTACAATCTAATATACAATATACAGACTGCTCCTGAGGGAATGCAAAATAATGCACACCCTGTCCTAGGAGCTTACACTCTAATATACAATATATAGGCTGCTTCTGAGGGAATGCAGAATAATGCACACCCTGTCCTAGGAGCTTACAATCTAATATACAATATACAGACTGCTCCTGAGGGCATGCAGAATAATGCACACCCTGTCCTAGGAGCTTACAATCTAATATACAATATACAGACTGCTCCTGAGGGCATGCAGAATAATGCACAACAAAAACTAGGAGCTTACAATCTAATATACAATATAAAGACTGCTCCTGAGGGCATGCAGAATAATGCACACCCTGTCCTAGGAGCTTACACTCTAATATACAATATATAGGCTGCTCCTGAGGGCATGCAGAATAATGTACACCCTATCCTAGGAGCTTACAATCTAATATACAGTATACAGACTGCTCCTGAGGGCATGCAGAATAATGCACACCCTGTCCTAGGAGCTTACAATCTAATATACAATATACAGACTGCGCCTGAGGGCATGCAGAATAATGCACACCCTGTCCTAGGAGCTTACAATCTAATATACAATATACAGACTGCTCCTGAGGGCATGCAGAATAATGCACACCCTGTCCTAGGAGCTTACAATCTAATATACAGTATACAGACTGCTCCTGAGGGCATGCAGAATAATGCACATCCTGTACTAGGAGCTTACAATCTAATATACAGTATACAGACTGCTCCTGAGGGCATGCAGAATAATGCACACCCTGTCCTAGGAGTTTACACTCTAATATACAATATACAGACTGCTCCTGAGGGCATGCAGAATAATGCACACCCTGTCCTAGGAGCTTACACTCTAATATACAATATACAGACTGCTCCTGAGGGCATGCAGAATAATGTACACCCTGTCCTAGGAGCTTACAATCTAATATACAATATACAGACTGCTCCTGAGGGCATGCAGAATAATGCACACCCTGTCCTAGGAGCTTACAATCTAATATACAATATACAGACTGCTCCTGAGGGAATGCAAAATAATGCACACCCTGTCCTAGGAGCTTACACTCTAATATACAATATATAGGCTGCTTCTGAGGGAATGCAGAATAATGCACACCCTGTCCTAGGAGCTTACAATCTAATATACAATATACAGACTGCTCCTGAGGGCATGCAGAATAATGCACACCCTGTCCTAGGAGCTTACAATCTAATATACAATATACAGACTGCTCCTGAGGGCATGCAGAATAATGCACAACAAAAACTAGGAGCTTACAATCTAATATACAATATAAAGACTGCTCCTGAGGGCATGCAGAATAATGCACACCCTGTCCTAGGAGCTTACACTCTAATATACAATATATAGGCTGCTCCTGAGGGCATGCAGAATAATGTACACCCTATCCTAGGAGCTTACAATCTAATATACAGTATACAGACTGCTCCTGAGGGCATGCAGAATAATGCACACCCTGTCCTAGGAGCTTACAATCTAATATACAATATACAGACTGCGCCTGAGGGCATGCAGAATAATGCACACCCTGTCCTAGGAGCTTACAATCTAATATACAATATACAGACTGCTCCTGAGGGCATGCAGAATAATGCACACCCTGTCCTAGGAGCTTACAATCTAATATACAGTATACAGACTGCTCCTGAGGGCATGCAGAATAATGCACATCCTGTACTAGGAGCTTACAATCTAATATACAGTATACAGACTGCTCCTGAGGGCATGCAGAATAATGTACACCCTGTCCTAGGAGCTTACAATCTAATATACAATATACAGACTGCTCCTGAGGGCATGCAGAATAATGCACACCCTGTCCTAGGAGCTTACAATCTAATATACAATATACAGACTGCTCCTGAGGGCATGCAGAATAATGTACACCCTGTCCTAGGAGCTTACAATCTAATATACAATATACAGACTGCTCCTGAGGGAATGCAGAATAATGCACACCCTGTCCTAGGAGCTTACAATCTAATATACAATATACAGACTGCTCCTGAGGGCATGCAGAATAATGCACACCCTGTCCTAGGAGCTTACAATCTAATATACAATATACAGACTGCTCCTGAGGGCATGCAGAATAATGCACAACCTATCCTAGGAGCTTACAATCTAATATACAGTATACAGACTGCTCCTGAGGGCATGCAGAATAATGCACACCCTGTCCTAGGAGCTTACAATCTAATATACAATATACAGACTGCGCCTGAGGGCATGCAGAATAATGCACACCCTGTCCTAGGAGCTTACAATCTAATATACAATATACAGACTGCTCCTGAGGGCATGCAGAATAATGCACACCCTGTCCTAGGAGCTTACAATCTAATATACAGTATACAGACAGCTCCTGAGGGCATGCAGAATAATGCACACCCTGTACTAGGAGCTTACAATCTAATATACAGTATACAGAGTGCTCCTGAGGGCATGCAGAATAATACACACCCTGTCCTAGGAGCTTACAATCTAATATACAGTATACAGACTGCTCCTGAGGGCATGCAGAATAATGCACACCCTGTCCTAGGAGCTTACAATCTAATATACAATATACAGACTGCTCCTGAGGGCATGCAGAATAATGTACACCCTGTCCTAGGAGCTTACAATCTAATATACAATATACAGACTGCTCCTGAGGGCATGCAGAATAATGCACACCCTGTCCTAGGAGCTTACAATCTAATATACAATATACAGACTGTTTCTGGGGGCATGCAGAATAATGTACACCCTATCCTAGGAGCTTACAATCTAATATACAATATACAGACTGTTTCTGGGGGCATGCAGAATAATGTACACCCTGTACTAGGAGCTTACAACCTAATATACAGTATACAGGCTGCTTCTGGGGGCATGCAGAATAATGCACACCCTGTCCTAGGAGCTTACAATCTAACATACAGTATACAGACTGCTCCTGAGGGCATGCAGAATAATGCACACCCTGTCCTAGGAGCTTACAATCTAATATACAGTATACAGACTGCTCCTGAGGGCATGCAGAATAATGCACACGCTGTCCTAGGAGCTTACAATCTAATATACAGTATACAGACTGCTCCTGAGGGCATGCAGAATAATGCACACCCTGTCCTAGGAGCTTACAATCTAATATACAGTATACAGACTGCTCCTGAGGGCATGCAAAATAATGCACACCCTGTCCTAGGAGCTTACAATCTAATATACAGTATACAGACTGCTCCTGAGGGCATGCAGAATAAAGCACACCCTGTCCTAGGAGCTTACAATCTAATATACAATATACAGGCTGCTCCTGAGGGCATGCAGAATAATGCACACCCTGTACTAGGAGCTTACACTCTAATATACAATATACAGGCTGCTTCTGGGGGCATGCAGAATAATGTACACCCTGTACTAGGAGCTTACAATCTAATATACAGTATACAGACTGCTCCTGAGGGCATGCAGAATAATGCACACCCTGTCCTAGGAGCTTACACTCTAATATACAATATACAGACTGCTCCTGAGCGCATGCAGAATAATGCACCCCCTGTCCTAGGAGCTTACACTCTAATATACAATATACAGGCTGCTCCTGAGGGCATGCAGAATAATGCACACCCTGTCCTAGGAGCTTACAATCTAATATACAGTATACAGGCTGCTCCTGAGGGCATGCAGAATAATGTACACCCTGTCCTAGGAGCTTACAATGTAATATACAGTATACAGACTGCTCCTGAGGGCATGCAGAATAATGCACACCCTGTCCTAGGAGCTTACAATCTAATATACAGTATACAGACTGCTCCTGAGGGCATGCAGAATAAAGCACACCCTGTCCTAGGAGCTTACAATCTAATATACAGTATACCGACTGCTCCTGAGGGCATGCAGAATAATGCACACCCTGTCCTAGGAGCTTACAATGTAATATACAGTATACAGACTGCTCCTGAGGGCATGCAGAATAATGTACACCCTGTCCTAGGAGCTTACAATCTAATATACAATATAAAGATTGCTCCTGAGGGCATGCAGAATAATGCACACCCTGTCTTAGGAGCTTACACTCTAATATACAATATACAGGCTGCTCCTGAGGGCATGCAGAATAATGCACACCCTGTCCTAGGAGCTTACACTCTAATATACAATATACAGACTGCTCCTGAGGGCATGCAGTATAATGCACACCCTGTACTAGGAGCTTACAATCTAATATACAGTATACAGTCTGCTCCTGAGGGCATGCAGAATAATGTACACCCTGTCCTAGGAGCTTACAATCTAATAAACAATATACAGACTGCTCCTGAGGGCATGCAGAAAAATGCACACCCTGTCCTAGGAGCTTACAATCTAACATACAATATACAGTCTGCTCCTGAGGGCATGCAGAATAATGTACACCCTGTCCTAGGAGCTTACTATCTAATATACAATATACAGACTGCTCCTGAGGGCATGCAGAATAATGCACACCCTGTTCTAGGAGCTTACAATCTAATATACAGTATACAGAATGCTCCTGAGGGCATGCAGAATAATGCACACCCTGTCCTAGGAGCTTACAATCTAATATACAATATACAGACTGCTCCTGAGGGCATGCAGAATAATGTACACCCTGTCCTAGGAGCTTACAATCTAATATACAGTATACAGACTGCTCCTGAGGGCATGCAGAATAATGCACACCCTGTCCTAGGAGCTTACAATCTAATATACAATATACAGACTGCTGCTGAGGGCATGCAGAATAATGCACACCCTGTCCTAGGAGCTTACAATCTAATATACAGTATACAGACTGCTCCTGAGGGCATGCAGAATAATGCACACCCTGTCCTAGGAGCTTACAATCTAATATACAATATACAGACTGCTGCTGAGGGCATGCAGAATAATGCACACCCTGTCCTAGGAGCTTACAATCTAATATACAGTATACAGGCTGCTCCTGAGGGCATGCAGAATAATGTACACCCTGTCCTAGGGGCTTACAATCTAATATACAGTATACAGACTGCTCCTGAGGGCATGCAGAATAATGTACACCCTGTCCTAGGAGCTTACAATCTAATAGACAATATACGGACTGCTCCTGAGGGCATGCAGAATAATGTACACCCTGTCCTAGGAGCTTACAATCTAATATACAATATACAGACTGCTCCTGAAGGCATGCAGAATAATGTACACCCTGTCCTAGGAGCTTACAATCTCATATACAATATACAGACTGCTCCTGAGGGCATGCAGAATAATGCACACCCTGTCCTAGGAGCTTACAATCTAATATACAATATACAGACTGCTGCTGAGGGCATGCAGAATAATGTACACCCTGTCCTAGGGGCTTACAATCTAATATACAGTATACAGACTGCTCCTGAGGGCATGCAGAATAATGCACACCCTGTCCTAGGAGCTTACAATCTAATATACAATATACAGACTGCTCCTGAGGGCATGCAGAATAATGTACACCCTGTCCTAGAAGCTTACAATCTAATATACAATATACAGGCTGCTCCTGAGGGCATGCAGAATAATGCACACCCTGTCCTAGGAGCTTACAATCTAATATACAGTATACAGACTGCTCCTGAGGGCATGCAGAATAATGTACACCCTGTCCTAGGAGCTTACAATCTAATCTACCATATACAGACTGCTCCTGAGGGCATGCAGAATAATGCACACCCTGTCCTAGGAGCTTACAATCTAATATACAATATACAGACTGCTCCTGAGGGCATGCAGAATAATGTACACCCTGTCCTAGGAGCTTACAATCTAATATACAGTATACAGGCTGCTCCTGAGGGCATGCAGAATAATGTACACCCTGTCCTAGAAGCTTACAATCTAATATAAAGTATACAGGCTGCTCCTGAGGGCATGCAGAATAATGCACTCCCTGTCCCAGGAGCTTACAATCTAATATACAGTATACAGACTGCTCCTGAGGGCATGCAGAATAATGCACACCCTGTCCTAGGAGCTTACAATCTAATATACAATATACAGACTGCTGCTGAGGGCATGCAGAATAATGCACACCCTGTCCTAGGAGCTTACAATCTAATATACAGTATACAGACTGTTCCTGAGGGCATGCAGAATAATGTACACCCTGTCTTAGGAGCTTACAATCTAATATACAGTATACAGACTGTTCCTGAGGGCATGCAGAATAATGTACACCCTGTCCTAGGAGCTTACAATCTAATATACAATATACAGACTGCTCCTGAGGGCATGCAGAATAATGCACACCCTGTCCTAGGAGCTTACAATCTAATATACAGTATACAGACTGTTCCTGAGGGCATGCAGAATAATGTACACCCTGTCTTAGGAGCTTACAATCTAATATACAGTATACAGACTGCTGCTGAGGGCATGCAGAATAATGCACACCCTGTCCTAGGAGCTTACAATCTAATATACAGTATACAGACTGTTCCTGAGGGCATGCAGAATAATGTACACCCTGTCTTAGGAGCTTACAATCTAATATACAGTATACAGACTGTTCCTGAGGGCATGCAGAATAATGTACACCCTGTCCTAGGAGCTTACAATCTAATATACAATATACAGACTGCTCCTGAGGGCATGCAGAATAATGCACACCCTTTCCTAGGAGCTTACAATCTAATATACAATATACAGACTGTTCCTGAGGGCATGCAGAATAATGTACACCCTGTCCTAGGAGCTTACAATCTAATATACAATATACAGACTGTTCCTGAGGGCATGCAGAATAATGTACAACCTGTCCTAGGAGCTTACAATCTAATATACAATATACAGTCTGCTCCTGAGGGCTTGCAGAATAATGCACACCCTGTCCTAGGAGCTTACAATCTAGTATACAGTATACAGGCTGTTCCTGAGGGCATGCAGAATAATGCACACCCTGTCCTGGGAGCTTACACTCTAATATACAATATACAGACTGATCCTGAGGGCATGCAGTATAATGTACACCCTGTCCTAGGAGCTTACAATCTAATATACAATATACAGACTGCTCCTGAGGGCATGCAGAATAATACACACCCTGTCCTAGGAGCTTACAATCTAATATACAGTATACAGACTGCTCCTGAGGGCATGCAGAATAATGCACTCCCTGTCCCAGGAGCTTACAATCTAATATACAGTATACAGACTGCTCCTGAGGGCATGCAGAATAATGTACACCCTGTCTTAGGAGCTTACAATCTAATATACAGTATACAGACTGCTCCTGAGGGCATGCAGAATAATGCACACCCTGTCCTAGGAGCTTACAATCTAATATACAGTATACAGACTGTTCCTGAGGGCATGCAGAATAATGTACACCCTGTCTTAGGAGCTTACAATCTAATATACAGTATACAGACTGTTCCTGAGGGCATGCAGAATAATGTACACCCTGTCCTAGGAGCTTACAATCTAATATACAATATACAGACTGCTCCTGAGGGCATGCAGAATAATGCACACCCTGTCCTAGGAGCTTACAATCTAATATACAGTATACAGACTGTTCCTGAGGGCATGCAGAATAATGTACACCCTGTCTTAGGAGCTTAAAATCTAATATACAGTATACAGACTGCTGCTGAGGGCATGCAGAATAATGCACACCCTGTCCTAGGAGCTTACAATCTAATATACAGTATACAGACTGTTCCTGAGGGCATGCAGAATAATGTACACCCTGTCTTAGGAGCTTACAATCTAATATACAGTATACAGACTGTTCCTGAGGGCATGCAGAATAATGTACACCCTGTCCTAGGAGCTTACAATCTAATATACAATATACAGACTGCTCCTGAGGGCATGCAGAATAATGCACACCCTTTCCTAGGAGCTTACAATCTAATATACAATATACAGACTGTTCCTGAGGGCATGCAGAATAATGTACACCCTGTCCTAGGAGCTTACAATCTAATATACAATATACAGACTGTTCCTGAGGGCATGCAGAATAATGTACAACCTGTCCTAGGAGCTTACAATCTAATATACAATATACAGTCTGCTCCTGAGGGCTTGCAGAATAATGCACACCCTGTCCTAGGAGCTTACAATCTAGTATACAGTATACAGGCTGTTCCTGAGGGCATGCAGAATAATGCACACCCTGTCCTGGGAGCTTACACTCTAATATACAATATACAGACTGATCCTGAGGGCATGCAGTATAATGTACACCCTGTCCTAGGAGCTTACAATCTAATATACAATATACAGACTGCTCCTGAGGGCATGCAGAATAATACACACCCTGTCCTAGGAGCTTACAATCTAATATACAGTATACAGACTGCTCCTGAGGGCATGCAGAATAATGTACACCATGTCCTAGGAGCTTACAATCTAATATACAATATACAGGCTGCTCCTGAGGGCATGCAGAATAATACACACCCTGTCCTAGGAGCTTACACTCTAATATACAATATACAGACTGCTCCTGAGGGCATGCAGAATAATGCACACCCTGTCCTAGGAGCTTACAATCTAATATACAGTATACAGTCTGCTCCTGAGGGCATGCAGAATAATGCACACCCTGTCCTAGGAGCTTACAATCTAATATACAATATACAGACTGCTCCTGAGGGCATGCAGAATAATGCACACCCTGTCCTAGGAGCTTACAATCTAATATACAACATACAGTCTGCTCCTGAGGGCATGCAGAATAATGCACACCCTGTCCTAGGAGCTTACAATCTAACATACAGTATACAGACTGCTCCTGAGGGCATGCAGAATAATGCACACCCTGTCCTAGGAGCTTACACTCTAATATACAGTATACAGGCTGCTCCTGAGGGCATGCAGAATAATGTACACCCTGTCCTAGGAGCTTACAATCTAATATACAATATACAGACTGCTCCTGAGGGCATGCAGAATAATGTACACCCTGTCCTGGGAGCTTACAATCTAATATACAGTATACAGACTGCTCCTGAGGGCATGCAGAATAATGTACACCCTGTCCTAGGAGCTTACAATCTAATATACAATATACAGACTGCTCCTGAGGGCATGCAGAATAATGTACACCCTGTCCTGGGAGCTTACAATCTAATATACAGTATACAGACTGTTCCTGAGGGCATGCAGAATAATGTACACCCTGTCCTAGGAGCTTACAATCTAATATACAATATACAGACTGCTCCTGAGGGCATGCAGAATAATGTACACCCTGTCCTAGGAGCTTACACTCTAATATACAGTATACAGACTGCTCCTGAGGGCATGCAGAATAATGTACACCCTGTCCTAGGAGCTTACAATCTAATATACAATATACAGACTGCTCCTGAGGGCATGCAGAATAATGTACACCCTGTCCTAGGAGCTTACAATCTAATATACAATATCTGAATGTAGCTGAGCGAGGGGTGGTTGTGGTGGAGCGCGGTCTCAGGAGGCCGGTGTCGGCGGGCTCTGGGATCTCATAAGATGTCGGCGTCGGTGAGCAGAGTAGCTTTTCCCATTTTTTGCCCTGCAGTGGGCTTTGGGAAAATGGACGCTTGAGGCGGCGCATACATCTCCCGAGATCTCAATCTGCACATGCGTCACCTCCAGCAGCCATTTTCCCAAAGCCTACTGCAGGGCAATCTATAGGAAAGGGGACTCTGCTCACCGGCGCCGACATCTTATGAGAGCCCAGGGCCCGCAGCATCGCCCCACTCCTGTCGCCGCCGACTGCCTAATGCAGTGGCCCTGCCTCCTGTTACCCCGCTCCACCACCGCCGCCCCCCGGTAACCTACTGTTAAACGGACTATAAGAGGCACCACCATTTTATTTAAAAAAATGATTTTCCACCCCAAAATTTGGGGTACGTCTTATAGTCTGCAAAATATGGCAATAGCAATGCAAGTCTATGCGCTTGTGGAAAAATTGGACCGCGCTTTGACATCGGAGTGTGGTCCGATTTTCACCGACTTGCAGAAGGGAGAAGGTGAGAAACCTTTTCTTTCTCCTCTCCATGTCCGAGAAAAACTGATACCACTCTGATCAAAGTCTGGTCAGAGTCTGTCCCTCTATTATACCAGGTGCCGCTGCTTCAGTTCTGCTCTTGATTTCCTGTGGTTCCAGTTCTGCTCTTCCTGCTGCCATCAAGCCACGGCGTTCTCCGTTGTTTCTGCTCGGCCGTCCTGCTGCGCCGCCGTCATCTGTCCGTGCTTCATTACTGCTGCTCATCTGAACTAGATGAGACATAACACCTATCAGTACAAAAAAGAGGATTACATGATAGGTCCTATTTAAGGAATCATCCTGACGCAGATGAGAGAACACGTCGCTCAGAGATGTTTGCTGAGATTTTTTTAGGGGTAAATGATGAAGTTCTAAACTTCACCACAAACTCCCCACAGCTACACAATGTGTGAACAGGGCCTTAGTGTTAAGTGAAGAGCTACCTACATAGACTTGTCTTCCTCAAGATGCCGCCTCTGGGACCCAAGATGGTTCAGGATTAGAACTTTACACATTCTGTACCAACTGTGATGTCATGTGATATCTATGATGTCATGTGCCCTGTGATGTCATAATAACTGTCACTGCTGTGTTATGTATCGAGTTTCCAACATCAAGGAAGAGTTGAATTAATAAAACGAAATCATCGGCTGCAAATAACCACCAGCCTCATTTATAATGGAGTCATGACGCAGATAATAACCTAAACATTTCCACTCTTTTATTCTAATCCGCATCACCTACTGCTCTATGACCTAAAGGGAAACACCGGCGCCATACTGCAACTCCTGACCACCATAAACCGTCAGCTCCCGGTCACTCCGGATCCAACAGGACCATGAGAGCGGATAATGGAGAACTGGACCAGTCTGCTATTAAATGGATGTTCTGAAAACGCTGTGTTCTGACAACATTAATGGCAAAGCTGCCCAAAAATGGAGCCAAATGGAGTGGTGTCAGCTGGCGCTCCCCTTTCTATATGCTTTTATTAGAGCACATGGGTGTCATAGAGGGCAAAGCCAGCCGATTGCTGAGGGTCTTCCAGACCAGTGACACATGATCAGTTGATCTCCAGCAAGTCCTCATTTAGGGAAGGGTTTGTCCAGATTGGTCGCCCCTGTTAGGCCGGGCTCACACTGCTTTACTAAAGCCCCCAAATGATTTTCCATGGAATCTGCTCAACAACATTTTTTTGTAAATCATAGACTCATTCTAACAATCCCAGCACGGGACACATGATCCAGCGCCATCTGCTGAGATTTTTAGGTTAATGATGCAGTTCTGAATCCCACTACTAGCCCCCCATCTATACAATGTATGAGTGAGGTCATAGGTGAAGAGTTCCCTACCTGGACTTGTCACCTTCCAGCAGTCAGCCTGGAATGACACAAGATGGCTCAGGAGTTACACTCTGTACATTCTATACCAATTGTGATGTCATAGGATGTCTATGTGCTTTGTGATGTCATCAGAACTGCCTGTTTAACCCCTTCCAACCCAATGACATACTTTGGTTTTGTGAACAGGTTATTTGGATGCAACGGCGCAGACAATGAAGGGACAATAGTAATCATCCAAAACTATAACTATAGGGACACATACACACACAGCTGAAACCAGAAGTTTACATACACTATATAAAAAGACGCAGGTTTTTCTCAATATCTGACATGAAATCAGAATAAACCTTTCCCGTTTTAGGACAATTAGGATTTACCATCATTTTTAATATTTGCCAAATGCCAGAATAATGAGGGAGAGAGAATGTTTTAAGGCATTTTTATTACTTCCTGATTCCAGTGATTCAGTTCCAGGTGCGATATCACAGTGTTCAGGATCCAGCAGGATGGATCAGTGTTCTGGTCAGTATGAGAAGTGATCCGCTGTCTGCAGCTGGAGAGATTCAGTGACCCGTGCACTGCTCTCCCGGGATGTCTAATGCTGGGAGGAGCAGTCAGCAGCACTCAGCGCACTAGCACATGACATGCTGCAAGCACGGCAGCTCACACGTGTCACTGATTACTATTCACCGCTCCTCCCAGCATTAGACATCCCGGCAGAGTACGGGAGTCACTGGATCTGTTCTGCTGCAGTGCAGACAGCAGCTCACTTCAGGGACTGACTGATCGCTGATCAATAATGCTGAATCTCTGCCTCTGCGATACCGCACCTGGAACAACCAGGGAGAGCGGTGCTGCTGTTGGTAAGTCTAATAGTGATTGGCAGCATCGCAGCCAATCAGTGTTAGTTTTGTTTCTGGCCTCTTCCCCGTGCTGACAGCAGAGCTGAGGTAATGAGCCATGATGTGCTGAGTAACAGCGCTCCTCCCTAACTGTGTCACAGGCTGACAGTGAGAAGCACAGGGAGATGGATGGCTGCCTGCTACATCACTCACCAAAGGTCAGATATATGTAGCTGAGCAGGATTATCACATAACTAAGTGACCCCCATCAACACCAACAGTGAGGGGCTTTACTCATTGGTGATAGAGGGTGAGAGGGCTCAGTCACTAAGGGAGGATTTCCCTCAATTTTTTGTTTCACCCTGACTGACTGAGCCTCCCCTGTATTACCCCTGACTGCCCCTGTATCAACCCTGCCTGATGCCCACCCTGTACCACCCCTGACTGATATAATGTCCGCCATCCTGATATAGTGTCCAACATCCTGATATAATGTCCGCCATCCTGATATAGTGTCCGCCATCCTGATGAAATGGCCGCCATCCTGGTATAAGGTCCGCCATCCTGGTATAATGTTCCCCCAGCCGGTAGCTGACTTCTGCGGGCCGCCAACACCTGTTGCTAGCCTCTGATTGGCTGGCAGCATGTCTTGAAGTGCAGGGAGCCGGCGGGTCTCTGCGTCACAATACATTTCAGCAGAATGTGTGTCAGAGAATGCACATCCAGGTGAAATTGGTGTCGTCGGGCCACCACAAGCATGGGTCTGGTCCCGGTTGTACCCTCTATGACCGCAATCATTACACCCCTGCTTGTTTTGTATGTTTTAATATAACAGTAACAGTATTGCAGTATATAGTGGAAATAATGATCCCATATAAATCCAGCCTAATGCTATCAAGATGGCTGCGCACAGCTGAATGGTCACCATACAGGCACATGCCCGCTGTATGTTCCGTGTGCACAGCTGAATGGTCACCATACAGGCACATGACCGCTGTATGTTGCGTGTGCACAGCTGAATGGTCACCATACAGGCACTTGCCCGCTGTATGTTGCGTGCGCACAGCTGAATGGTCAGCATATAGGCACATGCCCGCTGTATGTTGCGTGTGCACAGCTGAATGGTCACCATACAGGCACATGCCCGCTGTATGTTGCGTGCGCACAGCTGAATGGTCACCATACAGGCACATGACCGCTGTATGTTGCGTGTGCACAGCTGAATGGTCACCATACAGGCACATGCCCGCTGTATGTTGCATGCGCACAGCTGACTGGTCACCATACAGGCACATGACCGCTGTATGTTGCGTGTGCACAGCTGAATGGTCACCATACAGGCACATGCCCGCTGTATGTTGCGTGCGCACAGCTGAATGGTCACCATACAGGCACATGCCCGCTGTATGTTGCGTGTGCCCAGCTGAATGGTCACCATACAGGCACATGCCCGCTGTATGTTGTGTGTGCACAGCTGAATGGTCACCATACAGGCACATGCCCGCTGTATGTTGCATGCGCACAGCTGAATGGTCACCATACAGGCACATGACCGCTGTATGTTGCGTGTGCACAGCTGAATGGTCACCATACAGGCACATGCCCGCTGTATGTTGCGTGCGCACATCTGAATGGTCACCATACAGGCACATGCCCGCTGTATGTTGCGTGTGCCCAGCTGAATGGTCACCATACAGGCACATGCCCGCTGTATGTTGTGTGTGCACAGCTGAATGGTCACCATACAGGCACATGCCCGCTGTATGTTGCATGCGCACAGCTGAATGGTCACCATACAGGCACATGCCCGCTGTATGTTGCGTGTGCACAGCTGAATGGTCACCATACAGGCACATGCCCACTGTATGTTGTGGGTGCCCAGCTGAATGGTCACCATACAGGCACATGTCCGCTGTATGTTGCGTGTGCACAGCTGAATGATCACCATACAGGCACATGCCCGCTGTATGTTGCGTGTGCACAGCTGAATGGTCACCATACAGGCACATGCCTGCTGTTTGTTGCGTGTGCACAGCTGAATGGTCACCATACAGGCACATGAACGCTGTATGTTGCGTGTGCACAGCTGAATGGTCACCATACAGGCACATGCCCGCTGTATGTTGCGTGTGCACAGCTGAATGGTCACCATACAGGCACATGCCCGCTGTATGTTGCGTGTGCACAGCTGAATGGTCACCATACAGGCACATGCCCGCTGTATGTTGCGTGCGCACAGCTGAATGGTCACCATATAGGCACATGCCCGCTGTATGTTGTGTGCGCACAGCTGAATGGTCACCATACAGGCACATGCCCGCTGTATGTTGCATGTGCACAGCTGAATGGTCACCATACAGGCACATGCCCGCTGTATGTTGCGTGTGCACAGCTGAATGGTCACCATACAGGCACATGCCCGCTGTATGTTGTGTGTGCCCAGCTGAATGGTCACCATACAGGCACATGCCCGCTGTATGTTGCGTGTGCACAGCTGAATGGTCACCATACAGGCACATGCCCGCTGTATGTTGCGTGTGCACAGCTGAATGGTCACCATACAGGCACATGCCCGCTGTATGTTGTGTGTGCACAGCTGAATGGTCACCATACAGGCACATGCTCGCTGTATGTTGTGTGTGCACAGCTGAATGGTCACCATACAGGCACTTGCCCGCTGTATGTTGCGTGCGCACAGCTGAATGGTCAGCATATAGGCACATGCCCGCTGTATGTTGCGTGTGCACAGCTGAATGGTCACCATACAGGCACATGCCCGCTGTATGTTGTGTGTGCACAGCTGAATGGTCACCATACAGGCACATGCCCGCTGTATGTTGTGTGCGCACAGCTGAATGGTCACCATACAGGCACATGCCCGCTGTATGTTGCGTGTGCACAGCTGAATGGTCACCATACAGACACATGCCCGCTCTATGTTGCGTGTGCACAGCTGAATGGTCACCATACAGGCACATGCCCGCTGTATGTTGCGTGTGCACAGCTGAATGGTCACCATACAGGCACATGCCCGCTGTATGTTGTGTGTGCACAGCTGAATGGTTACCATACAGGCACATGCCCGCTGTATGTTGCGTGTGCACAGCTGAATGGTCACCATACAGGCACATGCCCGCTGTATGTTGCGTGTGAATTGGTCTCCACTCCTGAGCCAACTGCACACACGTGGACCCTGCTGTGGACGTACTGGTACTGTATGTTCATCTGTGCCAAGGGATTAATATATTTCGAATTGATTTGATGTATGTGCCTGGGGACAGGAGCACCCTGGCACTGTCTGTCTTAATAAGGCACGGAACAAATGCATTCATATTAAAACCATTTTTACATGCAGAAAAAGTTGCAATTTGTACAAAATTATATTACTATGCAACATTTGACCCACTGGATGTCAGCTCTTTTTTAACATTGAGAAGTGTGCTACCATGCCTAAAATGTTGTGCTTAAATAATTTGCACCAAATGTATCATTAGTGACGAAATGTGATAAATATGGAATAATGGAGTTGAAGTGAGTACAAAAGATTTTGCTCAAATTCTGCCATTTTTGATAAATGTGAACCATTGTGTTTTTATGTTACACCACAATACTAGCATATTTTATCTCACAATTGGGGGGCTTGTATTATTTCTATGTAGTTACATATTGGGCCCCAGGAATAATTTCCTCTGGTGGGCCCGAGGCTCAGCAGTACGACGCTGCCCCTGAGTATGGAGCCAGCATTGGAGCGCCCCCCTATGCTCTGCGATCTCGCCCCTCTGTCTGATACACTGTGACTGGCAGCCGCCTACAGGCCTGTGTCTAGTGTCTCTGAGGGGGCAGCAGCTGCCTACAGGCCTGTGTCTAGTGTCTCTGAGGGGGCAGCAGCCGCCTACAGGCCTGTGTCTAGTGTCTCTGAGGAGGCAGCAGCCGTCTACAGGCCTGTGTCTAGTGTCTCTGAGGGGGCAGCAGCCGCCTACAGGCCTGTGTCTAGTGTCTCTGAGGGGGCAGCAGCCGCCTACAGGCCTGTGTCTAGTGTCTCTGAGGAGGCAGCAGCCGCCTACAGGCCTGTGTCTAGTGTCTCTGAGGGGGCAGCAGCTGCCTACAGGCCTGTGTCTAGTGTCTCTGAGGGGGCAGCAGCAGCCTACATGCCTGTGTCTAGTGTCTCTGAGGAGGCAGCAGCCGCCTACAGGCCTGTGTCTAGTGTCTCTGAGGGGGCAGCAGCCGCCTACAGGCCTGTGTCTAGTGTCTCTGAGGAGGCAGCAGCAGCCTACAGGCCTGTGTCTAGTGTCTCTGAGGGGGCAGCAGCCGCCTACAGGCCTGTGTCTAGTGTCTCTGAGGGGGCAGCAGCCGCCTACAGGCCTGTGTCTAGTGTCTTTGAGGAGGCAGCAGCCGCCTACAGCCCTGTGTCTAGTGTCTCTGAGGGGGCAGCAGCCGCCTACAGGCCTGTGTCTAGTGTCTCTGAGGGGGCAGCAGCCGCCTACAGGCCTGTGTCTAGTGTCTCTGAGGAGGCAGCAGCAGCCTACAGGCCTGTGTCTAGTGTCTCTGAGGGGGCAGCAGCAGCCTACAGGCCTGTGTCTAGTGTCTCTGAGGGGGCAGCAGCCGCCTACAGGCCTGAGTCTACTGTCTCTGAGGAGGCAGCAGCCGCCTACAGGCCTGTGTCTAGTGTCTCTGAGGGGGCAGCAGCCGCCTACAGGCCTGTGTCTAGTGTCTCTGAGGGGGCAGCAGCCGCCTACAGGCCTGTGTCTAGTGTCTCTGAGGGGGCAGCAGCCACCTACAGGCCTGTGTCTAGTGTCTCTGAGGAGGCAGCAGCCGTCTACAGGCCTGTGTCTAGTGTCTCTGAGGGGGCAGCAGCCGTCTACAGGCCTGTGTCTAGTGTCTCTGAGGGGGCAGCAGCCGCCTACAGGCCTGTGTCTAGTGTCTCTGAGGGGGCAGCAGCCGTCTACAGGCCTGTGTCTAGTGTCTCTGAGGGGGCAGCAGCCGTCTACAGGCCTGTGTCTAGTGTCTCTGAGGGGGCAGCAGCCGCCTACAGGCCTGTGTCTAGTGTCTCTGAGGGGGCAGCAGCCGCCTACAGGCCTGTGTCTAGTGTCTCTGAGGAGGCAGCAGCCGCCTACAGGCCTGTGTCTAGTGTCTCTGAGGGGGCAGCAGCTGCCTACAGGCCTGTGTCTAGTGTCTCTGAGGGGGCAGCAGCCGTCTACAGGCCTGTGTCTAGTGTCTCTGAGGGGGCAGCAGCAGCCTACAGGCCTGTGTCTAGTGTCTCTGAGGGGGCAGCAGCCGCCTACATTCCTGTGTCTAGTGTCTCTGAGGGGGCAGCAGCAGCCTACAGGCCTGTGTCTAGTGTCTCTGAGGGGGCAGCAGCAGCCTACAGGCCTGTGTCTAGTGTCTCTGAGGGGGCAGCAGCCGCCTACAGGCCTGTGTCTAGTGTCTCTGAGGGGGCAGCAGCCGCCTACAGGCCTGTGTCTAGTGTCTCTGAGGGGGCAGCAGCCGCATTCTGCCACCCCTCTCACACAGCTCCAACCAGCGCCTGGGGCAAGATGCTCATCTCACCTCATGATAGAAGCAGCCCTGGTTGACATATAGAGAATGAGTAGAAGGAATAATGGTGCAGAAAACCAGTACAGAACAGACCAAAAGTTTGGACACACCTTCTCATTTAAAGATTTTTCTATATTTTCATGACTTTGAAAATTGTACATTCACACTGAAGGCATCAAAACTATGAATTAAGGTGTGTCCAAACTTTTGGTCTCTACTGTATATACCGTATTTTTCGGACTATAAGACGCACCGGACCATAAGACTCACCTAGGTTTTAGGCTGCGTGCCCACGTTGCGTATTACAAGCGTATATGCTGCGGAATTTCCGCAGCGTAAACGCTTGTAAAACGCATGTATATCCGCACCCCATGGTCCCCAATGGCATTCCGCAATGTCAATGATTATGCTGCGGATTTTTCCGCAGCGTATATGCTGCGGTCAAAAATCCGCAGCATGTTCATTAATTTTACGGAAGCGCAGCGGAATCAATGTGCGGATGGTACCCAAGTCTGGAGGAGAGGAGACTCTCATCCAGACCTGGGTACCAAAGAACCTGTAAAAAAAAAGAATAAAATAAAGTTTATACTTATCTTCTGATGTTTTCCCTCCGTCGCGCTGTTGTGTGAAGGACCTGCCACGTCATTGAGTCATGTGACCCATCACATGACTCAATGACTTCACCGCAGGTCCTGCACACAACAGCGTGAGCCGCTCAACACTCCTGACGGGGCAGAGAATGCATCGGAAGGTGAGTATAAACTTTATTTTTTTATTTTTTACCATTCTGATTCTTTTTTTTTAACTATTACTTGGTCACACTATATAAATCCATGCCGGTTGCATGGATTTATATAGTGTGAACAAGTTGTCAAGCACTTTTCCAAGTGATGCTTAAATCACTTGGAGAAGTGCTTGATAACCCGCATGCGGAAATGCAAGCAAAGACGCTGCAAAGACGTCTCACAAACGCTTCTACCTGGCGGGAAAACCGCATGTAAAATCCACATGCGATTTTCCCGCCAGGGAGAAGCGTAAAAAATATGCTTCAGTTCCGCAACGTGGGCACTTAGCCTTAGAGGAGGAAAATAAAAAAATAAAAATTTAAGCAAAAAATGTGGTCATGATACACTTTTAAGGGGGAGGGGGTCTTCTGCTGACACTGGTATAGGGGTAATGTCACACAATTCTGACAATATCCCCCATCCTGGTATATGTGCCCCCCCCTTCCTTTTATATGTGGTCCCCATCCCCATCCTGGTATGCCTGGCATCCCTCCATCCTGGTATGCATGGCACCCCTCATCCTTATCCTGGTATGCATGGCACCCCTCATCCCTATCCTGGTATGCATGGCACCCCTCATTCCTGTCCTGGTATGCATGGCACCCCTCATCCCTATCCTGGTATGCATGGCACCCCTCATCCCCATCCTGGTATGCATGGCACAGCAATCCCCATCCTAGTATGCATGGCACCCCCTCATCCCCATCCTGGTATGCATGGCACCCCTCATCCCTGTCCTGGTATGCATGGCACCCCTAATCCCTATCCTGGTATGCATGGCACCCCTGATCCCTATCCTGGTATGCATAGCACCCCTCATCCTTATCCTGGTATGTATGGCCCCTCATCCTTTTCCTGGTATGTATGGCCCCCTCATCTTTATCCTGTTATGTATGCCCCCATCAGGGTTATCCTGGTATGCATGGCACCCCTCATCCTTACCCTTGTATGTATGGCCCCCTCATCCTTATCCTAGTATGCATGGTCCCCCTAATCTCCACCAGGCTGCACATAAAAAAATAAACACTCCTACTCACCTTTCTTCTCTTCTCCAGCGCTGCATCCTGTCTGCCCGCACTGATCTCTCCATGTGGGCCGCGCATGACGTCACTACCATGCGCGGCTCACATGGAGAGATCAGCTGCCGGAAGTCACTGCTCCCCACGCCAGGACTGTGGGTGCAGGGAGCAGTGACTTCATGCTCCTTAATAGCCGGCACGCAGCGTAGCCGCAGCGCGGCTCCTGCTGCTGCCGGGCTATTGCGTGTATCCGCTTATTAAAGGGCATGAATATTCACCCCTCTCCACTCCCATGGGCGTGGAGAGAGGTTGAATATTCATGCCCTTTAACAGCGGACACAGGTGATTCCGGCAACAGCAGGAGCCGCGCTGCGGCTACACTGTGTTCCGCTATTAAGGAGCATGAATATTCACTGCTCCCCACGCCCCATGGGCGTGGAGAGCAGTGAATATTAATTTTCTTTAGCAGCGGGGACAGTGTAGGCTGCAGCAGGCGGCAGCTGCCTCCTGTGCCCCGCTCCTCCGCCGTTACCGCTCCCCCCACACCCCACACAGTGTATATATATATATATATATACCCCCCACAACATTCGGACTATAAGATGCACCCCCCATTTTCCTCCAAAAATACTGATAGTGTGTCCGTGGCTTACCTCATGCTGTCTTCAGATTATATAGCAAAAACTTGCTGACAGATTCCCTTTAATGACCAGGCCAAATTTTTGAACTCTGTCCGGTGTCACTATATGTGGTAATAACTCTCTAACGCTTCAACGTATCCCAGCTGAGGAGGTTTTGTAGTCTATTTTAGTAGTAAATTTAGGTCGATATTTTTTGCATTTATTTGGGAAAATATCGGAATTTTAGAGAAAATTTTGAAAAACTTTCAATTTTCAAACTTTCAATCATTATATCCCTAAACCAGTTAGTCATTAATAGACGACATTTCCCTTATGTCTACATTACATCAGCATCATTTTTCAAATGTCATTTTATTTTTTTAGTATGTTAGAGTGATTAAAAGTTTAATAGCAATTTCTCATTTTTTTCAAGAAATTTACAAAACCTGTTTCACATTTCAATAGACTTTGAAGGGCTTATATATTGGAAACTCCCCAAAAGTGATACTATTTAAAAAAACGCACCCCTTAAATATTTCAAAACTGCTGTCAGGAATTTTTGTTAACTCTTCTGGACCTATACAGGAATTAATACAAAGTCAAATAGAAAAATTTCATTTTTACTCTAAAATGTTGCTTTAGCCCCATTTTTTTCACTTTTGCAAGGAATAGCACAATAAAATTGACCCCACTTGTTACCAAGTTTCTTCTGAGCGTGCTTATTCCCCATATGTGGTCAGATACCTCTGTTTTGACAAACGACAGGGCTCGGAAGGGAAGGAGCATCATTTGAATTTTGAAACACAAATTTGGCTGAAATAATTTGCAGGCACCGTGTCGCATTTGCACGGCCTCTAAGGCACCCAAACAGCAGAAACCCCTCACAAGCGACCCCATTTTGGAAACTGCACCCCTCAAGGTTTTTATCCATGGGTATAGTGAGCATTTTGAACTTACAGGTACTACATATTTGATAACATTATATTGAAAAATTTCAATTTTTGACAAAAATGTTGCCCCAAATTTTTCACTTTTGCAAGAGGTACCATGAAAAAGTGGACCCACAGTTTGTTACCTACTTTCTTCTGATTGCGGTGATACCAAACACAGTCAAAAAAATCTGTTTGGACACACGGCAGGGCTTGGAAGGGAAGAAGCGATATTTGGTATTTGGAATGTAAATTTGACTGGAATAGAATGCAGACACCATGTCACATTTGCAAAGCCCCCGAGGTACCAAACACAGCAGAAACCCTCCAAAAGTGACCCCATTTTGGAAACTAGATTCATTAAGGAATTCATCTAGTGGTGTGTTGAGCTTGTTGACCCCCTAAGTGCTTCACAGAACTTTTTAAAATGTGGATGTGGAAACGAAAATGTTGTTTTAGCCCCATATTTGTAATTTTCACAATGGATAATAGCAAAAATTGGACCCCATAATTTGTTACGCAATTTCTTCCGAACACGAAGACACACCATATGTGGTCAAAAACTTTTGGACACATGGCAGGGCTCAGAAAGGAAAGAGCGCTATTTGATTTTTGGAGCGTAAATTTGTCTGGAATAGATTGTGAATGCCATGTCACATTTGCAGGGGCCCTAACTGTCACGCACAGAGTGGGGAAGACTAAGTACAACAAGAAGGGATGAGCGGAAGGGAGCCCAGACACTAGGGAAAGGGGGAATGGGGACCCCGAGGCTGATCTAATAACACCCTGCTTACCCTACCATCCCTATATTGGTTCCACACCAATCGCCGAGCAAGAAACCTAAGCCCTGTATATCCCTGGATAGGGGGGTAGGTGAGCACTGGTCAGTCCCCAGTATAAACTAAAGACAACAAGGGAGAGAAACAAAGGGGGGATAACTTAGCTTGAGCAGACACCAGAGAGATAACACCAAACGTCCTCCAAGGGCACCACAGAGGAAGCAAGCCGACTGCTATAGCTCCAAGCCTTCACAAGGGAAAATGAGAATATCGCTGGCGACTCCCTGTAGCAGACAGAGTTTATAAACACCCAGACCAGGGTATGTCAATCAGAGCAGGAGGGAGGACCGCTGGGTCCAAAAGTCAGAAAGATTAAGAAGGCATCTGCAATGCCAAACACAGTGACCTTCTGCAGCTAGATGCAGAGCGACTGTCTGTTACATCTGACACACCTGTGACACTAACATGCCAAAACAGTGTAAACCCCCCCTATAAGTGACTCCATTTTGGAAAGTAGACCCCTGAAAGAATTCATCTAGGGGTGTATTTATTATTTTTAACTTACAGGTAAATAATGAAACTTTATAACATTTAGATGTGGAAAGAGAAAAAAATATTTTTCCCCACTAAAATACTGTTTTGACACCAAATTTATTATTTCCACTAGTGGTAATAGGAGAAAATGGACCCCATAATTTGCTATGCAATTTTTACTGACCGTGGCTGTACCCCATATGTGGTTATACACTACTGTTTGAGCACACAGCAGGGATTGGATGGGAAGGAGCGCTACTCGGCTTTTAGAACGCAGATTCCATTTGAATACAGTGGGTACGTAAAGTATTCAGACTACTTTAAATGTTTCACTCTTTGTTTCATTGCAGCCATTTGGTAAATTCTAAAATGTTCATTTTTTTCCCATTAAAGTCCACTCTGCACCCCATCTTGACTGAAAAAAAACAGAAATGTAGAAATTTTTGCAAATTTATTAAAAAAGAAAAACTGAAATATCACATGGTCATAATTATTCAGACCCTTTGCTCAGACACTCATATTTAAGTCACATGCTGTCCATTTCCTTGTGATCCTCCTTGAGATGGTTCTACTCCTTCATTGGAGTCCAGCTGTGTTTAATTAAACTGATAGGACTTGATTTGGAAAGGCACACACCTGTCTATATAAGACCTCACAGCTCACAGTGCATGTCAGACCAAATGAGAATCATGAGCTCAAAGGAACTGCTCAAGGAGCTCAGAGTCAGAATTGTGGCAAGGCATAGATCTGGCCAAGGTTACAAAAGAATTTCTGCATTACTCAAGGCTCCTAAGAGCACAGTGGCCTCCATAATTCTTAAATGGAAGAAGTTTGGGACCGCCAGAAGTCTTCCTAGACCTGGCCGTCAAGCCAAACTGAGCAATCGTGGGAGAAGAGTCTTGGTGAGAGAGGTAAAGAAGAACCCCAAGATCACTGTAGCTGAGCTCCAGAGATGCAGTAGGGAGATGGGAGAAAGTTCCACAAAGTCAACTATCACTGCAGCGCTCCACCAGTTGGGTTTTTATGGCAGAGTGGCCCGATGGAAGCCTCTCCTCAGTGCAAGACAAATGAAAGCCCGCATAGAGTTTGCTCAAAAACACATGAAGGACTCCCAGACTATGAGAAATAAGATTCTCTGGTCTGGTAAGACAAAGATAGAACTTTTTGGTGACAATTCTAAGCGGTATGTGTGGAGAAAACCAGGCACTGCTCATCACCTGCCCAATACAATCCCAACAGTGAAACATGGTGGTGGCAGCATCTTGCAAATTTGTCACTTAGACAAGGGTTAGTAGTTGAACTGGACCCCACAATTTATTGCACAATTTCTTTCGAATGCGGTGATGCCCCATATGACAGAGACTCTGTTTGGCCACATATCAGGGCTGAGAAGGAAGGAGCGCTATTTGGATTTTGTAGCCTTAGAATAGTTTGTGGGCGATGTTTGCAGAGCCCTTAAGGTGCCAGTGTGACACCCCAGGGGTCTGGTTGCCACAGTGATAGAGATATTACGTCTGAGAGCAGGTGGGAGGTCTCTTGGTCAGGAATCCTATGCATGCCACACCTCCTGCACAGTCCTGGGAGGGGAAGAACTTCCCCTATATAAAACTGGGGCTGAGGCAGGGTTAGCGAGTAGAGAAGAAGTAGAGACAGAGAAAAGAAGCAAATATAGGAACAGAACATCAGGAGCTCTGTGGGAGCAGTGTTACAAGGAGTCAGGGGCTGGCAGCTGCAGAGCTCGCCCTGACTGAGAAGATTTCTTACCGGACCCGGAGTCCGAGGCTGTGGGGACTAACTCCTACCCAGCAGCAGAATCCGTCAGGCAGGGGACTCCAGGTCCTCTGGCCAAGAAACCCGAAGGCACGGTCACACGCATGGGACCAGCACCGCCGTCGTGGAGCGGAAGCTACTAGAAGGCCCCGAGTCACCGGCCATACGGGTGAGCACCACACGGTACACTGAGGGACGTGGGCTACTTATACCCGCCTCTAGCAAGGTAGCCAGAAGAGTACAGTTATTTTGGGAGGCCTACAACTCCGCCTGGCCAGGGGAGAACCCATCTGCTCAAGGACTGACCAGGCCCCAATCGCTAGCCAGTACTCCGGGAGGGTCTATCTTTGTCACCAGTAAAGACCCTGAACTACACCGTACCGTCTCCGAGTGGTTCCTGCTACCCCCATCATCCACGTCGGCTGCCCTGAGGCCATACCCCTCCCGTTGGGGGTTATACTATCACGCTGCACAATCCTACCACCGGCCTCAGCGGTCTGCCCTGCAGCAGCAGCTCCTTAGCTGTACTCAACGGGTGGCGTAGTCGTCCAACATCTACCGCTGATACATCGCTGCTCAGTTTGACTCCCTGGGCACGGACCGGGTCACCGCCACGAGACTACAACCCTCAACAGATCCGGCTCCGGGTAAGCTCCCGCGTGCGCAACGCAGCGCAACACAGGCCCAGGGGCGTGTCAACTTTTGGCGTAGTCGGCAGGATTTCGTGCCCGCAACCACCGGGTACTGCGTGCCTGAAAAAGACTGTTCAAACTTACCTGTGGTGAAGATTCCCGCCATCCGGCGCCATCTTCAGCCTTCTTCCCGCCATCGGTGAAGATTCCCGCCATCCGGCGCCATTTTCAGCCTTCTTCCCGCCTTCCGTGGAGTTTTTCCGCCGTTGGACGCCATCTTGAAGACGTCGCGCGGGAAGAAGAGGGGCGTGGACTCCGAAAGCGCGCGAGAACTGAAGCCCCGCCTCACGTCCGGACGTCGCGTAAGGTCCTGGAAGGAGCCCAGCAGACGCCGACGTCACAGGAGCGCGACGGAAGGTCCTCAACCCTGACGATCTACTGCGGAGCCGCGGCCTACGGAAGAGGATCATCGCAAGGTAGGCCACGGTCCACTAGGGGGGAGGAGGATGTCGGATACGGAGGAGAGCTTCACTGCCTCAACCCCCGCCAGCGCCACCGCTGCTGCAGTCATGCCTTTCACCATGCCCTATATCCCGGGAGCGGCCTGGCTACCCCAGTACTCAGGGGAGTCACATACCCTGCATGACTTTAGAGAAAAGCTGGATAGCCTCTTCCAGGTGTACCCCCTCACAGAAGAGCAAAAAGTGAGCATCCTGGTGGCCCAATTAACTGGGGCAGCCCGAAGGGAGGTAAAGTCCTGGCCACCTGGGGGGAGGACTGTCGCAGGGATACTAACCCGGCTGAGGGACACCTTTGATACCCGCACCTCAGCCGAGATCAAGCTTAGATTCTACGGGTGCAAGCAGCGAGCATACGAGAGTATAAGGGACTATGCCCTGAACCTACAAGAGGCCCTGAGAGCCATTAAGCAGACCGACCCTGACGGCGTGGGAGACGAGGACAGGCTGTTGACTGAACAATTTATAGAGGGTTTATATTCCAATGCCCACCGAACCCACTTGCGGGCAATGGCCTTACAGGACCCTCATCTGGGATTTGCACAGTTCAAGGACAGAGCCATCCGGGTGCTCCGAGAACCGGCACCAGGTGGCGTTGTGACCCACAGACGCCCCACTACCACTTACCACCAGGAGGCGGCACCCTTGTCGGCAGGGCCTGTGGGAGCTGATGCGCAGGCTTTGAACAATGACCCGGCTCCAGACCTGCACCATCAGGTCCAAGAGCTAGCTAAAAGCGTTGCTGCGCTAACCCGAACTGTGCAGTCTTTACAGGTTTCCACTCCAGGGAAGATCCAGCTGGCATCCGGACCGGAGGACATCCCGTGGCGTCGACCAAGTAGGACCCCACCGGCCAGAGGGAGACCCAGCGACCGATACAACGACCCATCTGCCGCCGCTGCAATCAACCCGGACATATGGCAAGGTACTGTCCTTTAAACTGGCACAACCTGGGGTAGAGGGCCAACCCCCAGGAAAAAGATCACCAGGCCCATCGAACTGGCGCGACAAATATGTGGGAGGACGTCCAGTCTTACCCGTGGTACTGGATGGCATTCCTATGAGTGCCCTACTGGACACCGGGTCACAGGTCACCACCATCCCGTACGTGCTCTTCAAGCAGTACTGGAATGATTCGGATATCACCCGCTACCCTGACGACGACTTGAGTATCATCGCCAGCAATGGTCAGCCCGTGCCACAGATTGGATTTAAAGAGGTGACCATTAAAATCGGTAGAGTCGAACTGGCAGCACAGGGACTGATCATTGTAGACATTGACAAACACGAGAGTCACCCAAAGATAACTCTAGGAACTAATGTAATTGAAAATTGTCTTGCAGAGGTGATTTTCCTTTTACAGCAGGTTGCCAAGAACGCCAGCTCCGGCGAGCAGCGAGTGCTCCAAAAAGAGATCCGGGCACTGATGCGACGGCAACAGGTGGAACTCTCCGGCGGTGAGATTGGTAGCGTGAGAATGTGTGACCCTTTCCCTATTGCCATGCCCCCAAAAAGTGAAATGATGATTTGGTGCCGGGCAGCTATTGGTCTGAGAGGTAGAGATTACCAGGCAATGGTAGAACCAGTTTACTCAGACAGTAGGCCCACCATCTTGACAGCATGGGGGGTGGTTAATGTACGCCATGGGAGGGTGCCCGTTCGCATAATCAATATCGGGAAGAGGGAAGTGTACCTGCCCCGGTATGCCACGCTAGCCAAATTATATACCATTAACCAAAATGCTATACAATCTGTGGAACCCTTGCCTCCATCTCACCCGGAGGAAGGTAACGGCTCTAAGAAAACAATGGAGGACTGGTGTCAGCAACTACATTTGGGTACTGACTCCACTCCCTCACACCAGAAACAGGGAGTCTATCGGGTGGTTCAAGAGTACGAGAGAGTGTTTAGTAAACACCCGTTAGACTTCGGGCGAGTCAAGGGGGTAGAACACCACATCCCCACGGGAGACCATCCTCCCATAAAAGAGAGGTATCGACCCGTACCCCCTGCACACTACCAACACGCCAAGGGGATGCTTAGAGACATGAAGGAGGCTGGGGTGATCAGGGATAGCTGTAGCCCCTGGGCAGCTCCACTAGTCTTAGTCAAAAAGAAAGACAACACCATGAGGATGTGTGTAGATTACCGGAAAATCAACCGTATCACACACAAGGATGCGTACCCCTTACCAAGGATAGAGGAGTCTTTGGCTGCTTTAAGATCTGCTAACTTCTTCTCTACCTTGGATCTCACTAGTGGGTACTGGCAGGTTCCTGTAGCAGAGGCGGACCGGGAGAAGACCGCATTCACCACCCCGATGGGACTTAGCGAGTTTACCTGTATGCCGTTCGGACTCTGCAACGCACCAGGAACCTTCCAACGATTAATGGAGTGCTGTCTGGGCCACAGAAACTTCGAGACGGTCCTGTTGTACCTGGACGATGTCATCGTATATTCTAAGACTTATGAAGACCACCTGAAACACCTGGCGGAAGTGTTCGAAGCTCTGGCAAGCTACGGCCTAAAGGTGAAACCCTCCAAGTGTCACCTCCTGAAACCAAAGGTGCAGTACCTGGGACACGTGGTGAGCGCTGACGGAGTGGCTCCCGACCCTGATAAGATCACCGCAATTAAGGAATGGCCAAGTCCCTCCAGTGTAAAGGAAGTGCGGCAGTTCCTCGGGTTGGTAGGCTACTACCGCAGGTTCATCCCCGGTTTCACCAAAAAGGCAGCTCCTATGCAGGACCTCCTGATAGGCCAGTCCCGGAAGGCCAAGAACCAGAAGCCGCCCTTCAGATGGGAGAAGTTGGAAGAAGAGTCCTTCCGCCAGCTGAAGATGGCCCTCACGGGGGATGAAATCCTGGCGTACCCGGATTACAGCCAGCCCTTTATCCTCTACACCGATGCAAGTAACATCGGGCTAGGAGCCGTGTTGTCCCAGATCCAGCAGGGGAAGGAGCGAGTAATCGCTTACGCCAGCCGAAAACTGCGACCCACCGAAAGAAACCCTGAGAATTACAGCTCATTTAAGCTAGAGTTCCTGGCAGTGGTGTGGGCAGTCACCGAACGCTTTAAGCACTACCTCGCTTCTTCCCGGTTCGTCGTGTACACGGATAACAACCCGTTGACACACCTGGACACGGCAAGACTCGGTGCCCTAGAGCAGAGATGGATGGCCCGCCTGTCCAACTACGAGTTCACCATCAAATACCGGGCAGGACGCTCCAATACCAACGCGGACGCCCTGTCCAGGATGCCAAACCTACCGGACGTAGGAGAAGATCCAGAGGGACTGGAAGAAGTCGAACTCCCCGCGTTTCACCGTCATGGGACTATCCAGTATTCCCATCGGGTAAGGAGTAAGCAAGGCGCTACGCTTAACCCCTTACCTCACTACAACTGGGCGGAAACGCAAGACAGTGACCCTGCCGTCCGGCTGGTGAAGGAGATGCTGACTCGGCCAGAGGCTCGCCTTGACCCAGACACTCCGGAGGAAGCCAAGCAACTGTGGGCAGAAAAGAGTAGACTGTTCCTTTACAAGGGGAAGTTGTGCCGCAGAATGGTTAACTCCCGGACGCATGAACTAATCTGGCAAGTAGTGGTGCCACGACGAGACGCAGCCATGGTGATGGAGGCATACCACGATGGAGCTGGGCATTTCGGATGGAAGAAGCTGGAGTTCCTGCTGCGCGGGCGGTTCCACTGGGTAGGCATGAGGGGAACCATCGAGAGGTGGTGCAGAGACTGTGGCCCGTGCAACCTGAGGGGGATGGACCGTGCCAGCCAGAAGACTCCCCTGCAGTCCATCGTCACCCGGCAGCCGTTGGAACTGGTAGCCTTGGATCATGTAAAACTGACCCCAAGCAGAAGTGGCTACGTCTACGCGTTAACCATCGTGGATCATTACTCCCGGTTCTTGGTTGTCGTCCCCGTCAAGGACTTAACGGCTCAAACAGCAGCTAGAGCCTTCCAGCAGCACTTCTGCCGTCCACACGGGTACCCGGACCAAGTGCTGACGGACCAGGGACCTGCCTTTGAAGCGGAGGTCTTCAAGGAATTCTGCAATCTGTATGGCTGCCGGAAGATAAGGACGACACCCTATCATCCGCAAACTAATGGACTTTGTGAGAAAATGAACCAGGTGGTAATGGATCTTCTGAAAACGTTGCCCCTGGAAGAACGCAGTCTGTGGCCTGAGAAGCTGCCCGATCTGGTGGACCTATACAACCACATCCCGGTAGGTTCCACCAACTGTACCCCGGCTTACCTAATGAGGGCGAGACCTGGTAAGTTACCTGTTGACCTGGAAATGGGAGTCCTGACACCCGAGGACACTTCACCAGAAGCAGACTGGGACACAGAGAGGCAGCAGCAGTACCGGAAAGTACAGGAGAGTGTGGAGCGAAGTCTCTGTCAGGCTAGGGAGAGACAAGAGAAAACTTACAACCAGTATGCTCCCGCTGTTCCCCTGGTGCCCGGAGAGCAGGTCTTGAAGAGGAAAAGACGGCTCCACAAGTTGGACGACCAGTGGGAGAAGGACCTGTACACCGTACTGCCCTCAAGCCACGAGAACCCGAAGGTCTGTACCATCAGTAAAGACGGAGGGGAGACCACAGCCATTGTATCCCGGGATCACCTGAAGAAGTGTCCTGAACAGCTACGGAACCCTGAAGAGGAACAAGAAGACCATCGACCCGTAGAGGAAAGGGGAGATATGGTTAGTACTGTGCTCGGAGACTTCCCTCGGTCTTGGACTCAAGTCAATGGTGCAGTTGTGGTACCCGTACTCACCTTCCTCCAACCAGCATCCCAAGCACTTACGGAGCAACAGGTAGAGCTGGAAGAACAGCCGGTCCAGGAGGCAGAAGACCCCACACCAGCAGATCAGGAGGATCAACCCTCTGCTTGCAGTGAGCCTGCCATATCCCTAGTGAGCCAAAGGGCCCATAGACAGCTGCCCAATTTACCCTTGACAGCTCCTACACCCTGTAGTTCAGGGCCAGACAGTCAGCTCCGTAGGTCCACTAGGGCCACTAGAGGCCAGTTACCCGCACGTTGGAGGATTTGAAGTGTATAAATTGTTTTATTTGTGGTTACCTGTTTTTCTTGTTGCTTGTGTATAATTATGTGTTTCTAGTTGTTTATAGGAGTCTTTGGTGGATTTACCGGGAATCCTGTGTATATAGTTGGAGCGTAACCCAGGACGGACTAAAGACTGTGAAGGACTCGGGGCAGGACAGACCCCTACCTGGTTACGTCTCCCTGTTTTGGTGAAATGGACACCTTGCTTTCTTCAAAGACTGCACCCGGTTACGGACATGCCGTGACCACCTTTATGTGGTTCTTTATTGTATTGTTATTGTTATATCTTGTTATGTTTTTCTAAAATATGTTTAGTCCCGGAGTACTAAATTTCACTAGGGGGGAATGTGACACCCCAGGGGTCTGGTTGCCACAGTGATAGAGATATTACGTCTGAGAGCAGGTGGGAGGTCTCTTGGTCAGGAATCCTATGCATGCCACACCTCCTGCACAGTCCTGGGAGGGGAAGAACTTCCCCTATATAAAACTGGGGCTGAGGCAGGGTTAGCGAGTAGAGAAGAAGTAGAGACAGAGAAAAGAAGCAAATATAGTAACAGAACATCAGGAGCTCTGTGGGAGCAGTGTTACAAGGAGTCAGGGGCTGGCAGCTGCAGAGCTCGCCCTGACTGAGAAGATTTCTTACCGGACCCGGAGTCCGAGGCTGTGGGGACTAACTCCTACCCAGCAGCAGAATCCGTCAGGCAGGGGACTCCAGGTCCTCTGGCCAAGAAACCCGAAGGCACGGTCACACGCATGGGACCAGCACCGCCGTCGTGGAGCGGAAGCTACTAGAAGGCCCCGAGTCACCGGCCATACGGGTGAGCACCACACGGTACACTGAGGGACGTGGGCTACTTATACCCGCCTCTAGCAAGGTAACCAGAAGAGTACAGTTAGTTTGGGAGGCCTACAACTCCGCCTGGCCAGGGGAGAACCCATCTGCTCAAGGACTGACCAGGCCCCAATCGCTAGCCAGTACTCCGGGAGGGTCTATCTTTGTCACCAGTAAAGACCCTGAACTACACCGTACCGTCTCCGAGTGGTTCCTGCTACCCCCATCATCCACGTCGGCTGCCCTGAGGCCATACCCCTCCCGTTGGAGGTTATACTATCACGCTGCACAATCCTACCACCGGCCTCAGCGGTCTGCCCTGCAGCAGCAGCTCCTTAGCTGTACTCAACGGGTGGCGTAGTCGTCCAACATCTACCGCTGATACATCGCCGCTCAGTTTGACTCCCTGGGCACGGACCGGGTCACCGCCACGAGACTACAACCCTCAACAGATCCGGCTCCGGGTAAGCTCCCGCGTGCGCAACGCAGCGCGACACAGGCCCAGGGGCGCGTCACCAGAATAGAAGAAAAACCCCAAAAGTAACCCTATTATAGAAATTGCACCTCTCAATGAAATTTCACCTCTCAATGAATTAATCTATGGCTGCAGCGACTATTTGTAGCATCCACGCTGGGCCTTTTCTCTGGACAATTGCAAATCTGCCAGTTTAGTGCCCATACATTGTGTCCCCTTGCAGTGTAGTGCCCCCATATATTGAAGCGCCTCCATACATTGCGCCCGGTTTGTGTTTCTGGAGTCATGCACCATGTAAATGAAGTGCTCTCTCCACACTACAATAATGCCAACATGTGGCCACTTACTGCGGTTTAGGCACATTGGGGTTCAGAAGGAGGGTGGCATGCGGATTTGGGAGAGCAGACTTCACTGGATTTTATTTGGGGTTGGGAGCTGTGTCGCTTTTCCAGAGTATTCTACCAGTAACATGGGAATCCCCTATATTTCCAATGGCAGATGACGGACCTGAGTGGGGGCTGGTTTTGTGCGGAATAAGTTAGGGATTTTATTGGTAACATTTTGGGGTACTTACCATTTTTTGATCGCTTTCAGTATAAGGCTGTGTTCTACGCTGAACACTTACGTCAGGGTTTCCGTGTAAATCCCACAAAAATGTGATTCGGATGAATCTCCCAATGGAATCACTCTCTATAATGAGGCCGATGGAGACAATTTGGACTCTGTTTGCTCTCCAGTTCCAGTGGTAACCATCTTTTTAGGCACTCACAGAACTGTGGTCAATCACACGTGCACTAAAAAGACACCTAAAATGATGTGACACCGCCGGAACCGAGACCAGACGGAGACCAAAGGGGCTCCATCTGCCTCATTACAGTGAGTGGTTCCATTGGAGGTTTTGTCAGAATCGCGTTTTTTTGGGGATTTACACAGAAAACCGGACGTCAGTGCTCAGCGGAGAGCGCATTATAAATGTTAACCAAGCCTTATTCTGATTTTTGGGAGGTTGAATGAATAAATAGACAGCAGTACAAGAATATTTATTATTTTTAATTTTGCGTCATTTTCTGTGCGGTATTAGTGATAAGACGTGTGACAGAGTCACTGGTGTAATATACGAGGGGAGGTATGTGTCACTCAGGTTGCTCTCCTGTGTGAACTGAGACCTACTGAATTTCTGCCAGCATGTTATATGCTGGGGGTTAACTCTTTTGAAAGGTGTGGTTTTATGTGAATGACATAGAGATGGGAGGGACGTCATTCACCATACCTTCCCTCAGGGTGTGGCTGAGCAGGGTTTAAATGTTCAGGCCTGTTTTTTTCTCTGTGTTGTGGTCTGGAGAGGCAAGGTCTCCAGACTGGGAAAGCTTCAGCTCAGGACAGAGCTGAAGGCTGGGATTACACCCTGTGTGGGCATATCCCCCATACATATGGACTGTGCTATTGTTTATCTTTTATTTTGTCGTTTTGCAAGTAAGGCCGTGTTTATTTTTGCTGGAGTTGCAGGGCTTTATGCCATATAATAAAGCCTGCAGAGAAAACTCGGTTCCTGTGTCTACTTCCGGGAGCGGCCGAGCGAGTCGTCTTACCACAGACGGCTTTAACCTTCGGGTCAGTGATACCAGATTTACATCTTCTTTTTTTTGTTATGTTTTGCTATTATCACGCAGTACAAATGCTTTTTTTTTTATAAAAAAAATAAAAATTTTGTCGTCATGTTCTGAGAGCTGTACCTTTTTTATTTTTTGGCAGAGCTGTATTAGGGTTTATTTTTTGCGCAATGAGCTGGAGATTTTTTTGTTACAATTTTGGGGTACATAACTTTTTTGATCACTTTTTATTCAGATTTTTTTAGACACTAAATGAATAAAAACCAGCAATTCAATTATTGTTTTTTTATATATTTTTTGCACAGTTCACCGTGCAGTAAAAGTGATAAGACCGATTTGTCCATCGGGTCAGTACGATTACAGCGATAACTTTTTTTCCAAATATATGCCATATTAGGGGATGTTTTTTGCGGGACGGTTTGGCATTTTGAATTGTACCATTTTTTTTACATATATGTGGAGACAAGGGAGGGGGTGGGGCAGTGGGTACTCTCGTCCGCTGGCCCGAGACCGCATGGACCAGGGCTCATCCCACTGAACGCCCGTGGGCATAATTCTACTCAGGCAACACAGGGTGAGGGTAAAACAGTGTGGCAATACTTTATTAAACCACCAAACGATCAATAAAATATGGACCAGTCCCAGCAAAATACCCAAGATGGTGCAAAT
Source organism: Phyllobates terribilis (assembly GCF_046119375.1). Lineage (NCBI taxonomy): Eukaryota > Metazoa > Chordata > Amphibia > Anura > Dendrobatidae > Phyllobates > Phyllobates terribilis. The sequence continues at coordinate 107,022 of NW_027365428.1, forward strand.
GACAGTCTCACCCTTCCTCTGATTCGCCGGGATTTGAGCCGCTGCAACTTCGGGATTTCCAAGGCCAACTACCCTCACCAGTGGCACCCTCCTTTTGGCGGGCACCCACAGAGAGGAGGTAATGACAAGCTTAGAAAGCTAACCGAGATCAGTGATGTATGTGGCCAGGTGACCTGATTGTCCCAACCTAGATTCTTCAAGACGTCTTTAAGGGTTCAACTATGGTCAATGGAGCAGATCTGTATTCTTCCAGCTAGGGCTGTGGTCCTTAAGGCTGGCATCCTGTAGAATGTCAAATCGGTGTCCCTCTTGATGGAGCCATGGTGTCCTGGCAGCTGTCCTATACAGTGTTCCTCTATGGAGTCATGATGTCCTGGCTGTGTTCTGTCAAGTCACTCTCTTGTAACAGAAGGATAGAAAATAGGCTTTTTCTACCCACATTTGTGGTTCAGGTCATCATCCACAGTTCAAGGGGAAGGTGGGATGAGATTAACTCGCAAATCGCAATGTTTGAGTATTTAATCAATCTGCTTAGTTTGTTCTCCTCTGATTTGCAGGTCAACAAGTTACATAGACTTATATAATGGATAATGGATAATGGATAATCAACATATTAGCAAACATCGATTGTTCCATGATCCTGTGTTCCTGTCCTCCAAAGATATCAGATAAGTTACAACATTCAGACTCACTTGACAATAGGCCAAGTTTCTTGAGCAACCGAAGAAAGAAACACATAAATTCAATAGTCAATATTCAGGCAATAGCGTTTATCTCTGGGCCTACTGAATTTAAGTTTGGCATAATTAAGATTAAATGCTGTGTCATCACAATATATTTATTTGCTTTTTATTCAGTTTTTTTGTGTGTCAGTATGGTGAAAATGCAACATTTTTGGAGTGTTTTAAATTTTTATTTTTTTATGGTGTTCGCCTTTCCAAATAAATAACATGCCAGTTTTATAGATCGGGTCATTGCGGGCGCGGCGTTACCAATTATGTGTCCATTTTTTTTGTTTATTTCTGATTTAACACAAACGCTGCATTTTTAGTGGCGAAACAACTTTTTGTGATATGTGTGCGCTTTTTTGTGTTTTTTTTTTTACTTTTTACACATTTTATGTCATTTTTTTTTTTACTTTTTCACTTAGTACCATTGTAGGACATGAATATTTTTTACTTTGATCACTAGCTTCATGCACTGCAGTACTCGTGTACTGCTCTGCTGGAGAATTGTCAATGAGTCACTGACTGTGCCTGTTAGACCCAGCTTATGGCAGGATCTCACAGGCCACCGTACCCTGGTGTCATCAGATGACCTCAGGGCACCATGCAATGATTGGCACCTGTGATTATGATCGAGGGTGGACTATCAAGTCATAGGGGGTCTTTTAACCTACTTTTAACCACTTAGATACTGCTGTGGTGATTGACAGCAGTATTGAAGGAGTTAATCTGCCCCAATCGGTTCCAAAACCTCCCGGGGGCCAATACCGCAGGGTGTCAGGTGTCATACAGCTGGTATTCAGGGGCTCTTGCTTATAATTTCTAGAGGGTCATCATCCGACTCTCGCTTTTAATTTTTCCAGGGTGTGTATGAGGCCTACCTCTACAATTCTCTTACATATACACTGCCCAAAAAATAAAGGGAACACTTATACAACAGAATATAACTCCAAGTAAATGAAACTTCTGTGAAATCAAACTGTCCACTTAGGAAGCAACACTGATTGACAATCAATTTCACATGCTGTTGTGCAAATGAGCGTATAAACAAGCGAGGGGGGGTGTTTATATGTAAAATCATCCTTAAAACCTGTCTTGCGGGAGGATATATGTGAATCTAATGAAAATGTAGAGTCCCTGTGGGTGGAGATAAGGGGAGGGGGAAAAAATAATAAATTACTGATAGGAGTTTGTTATAAGTCTCCAAAAATAATGCAAGTAGCGGAGAATATCCTCGTAAAGCGAATAGATGAAGCAGCGACTCAAGGAGAAGTCATTATTATGGGGGACTTCAACTACCCTGAAATACATTGGGGGGACAGAAACATGTAGTTCAAGCAAAGGAAATAGGTTTTTGACTACTATGAGAGACAATTACCTTTCACAACTGGTTCAGGACCCAACAAGAAGGGGGGCACTGCTAGACCTAATATTAACCAACAGGCCAGACCGCATATCAAATATACGAGTTGGGGGTCACTTGGGTAATAGTGATCACAAAATAATACGTTTTCATGTATCCTTTAATAAGATGTGTAGTAGAGGGTTTACAAGGATACTAAATTTCAGGAAGGCAAATTTCCAACGGTTAAGAGATGATCTTAGTGCAATAAACTGGGACGATATCCTGAGACATAAAACTACACAAAGCAAATGGGAGACATTTATTAACATCCTGAATAGGACCTGTGTACAATATATACCCTATGGGAATAAACATGATAGAAATAGGAGGAAACCACTATGGCTAAATAGAGCTGTAAGGGGCGCAATAAGTGACAAAAAGAAAGCATTTAGAGAACTAAAGCAAGTAGGTAGTGATGAGGCATTAAATAAATATAGAAAATTAAATAAATTATGTAAAAACCAAATCAAGGCAGCAAAGATTGAGGCAGAGAGAATCATTGCCAGAGAAAGTAAAAATAACCCCAAAATATTCTTTAACTACATAAATAGTAAGAAACTAAAAAATGATAGTGTTGGCCCCCTTAAAAATAGTCTGGGTGAAATGGTGGATGAGGATGAGGAAAAAGCCAATATGCTAAATGAGTTTTTTTCAACCGTATTTACACAAGAAAATTGCATGACAGAAAACATGATTAGTGAGAACTAAAATTCTCCAGTAAATGTCACTTGCTTAACCCAGCAGGAAGTGTGGCGGCGTCTAAAAATCACTAAAGTTGACAAATCCCCAGGCCCGGATGGGATACACCAGCGAGTACTGCAGGAATTAAGTAACGTCATAGATAGACCATTATTTGTAAGCTTTAAAGATTCCATAATAACAGGGTCTGTACCACAGGACTGGCGTATAGCAAATGTGGAGCCAATATTCAAAAAGGGGACAAAAACTGAACTTGGAAATTATAGGCCGGTAAGCTTAACCTCTACTGTGGGTAAAATCCTGGAGGGTTTCCTAAGAGATGCTATACTAGAGTATCTGAAGAAGAATAACCTCATGACCCAATATCAACATGGGTTTACCAGGGACCGTTCCTGTCAAATTAATCTGATTAGTTTTTATGAGGAGGCAAGTTCCGGACTGGACCAAGGAAATGCAGTGGATGTTGTGTATATGGACTTTTCAAAAGCTTTTGATACGGTTCCACACAAAAGGTTGATACATAAAATGAGAACAATGGGGATAGGGGAAAATATATGTATGTGGGTTAAGAATTGGCTCAGTGATAGGAAACAAAGGGTGGTTATTAATGGAAAACACTCAGACTGGGTCTCAGGTAACAGTGGGGTACCACAGGGGTCAGTATTGGGCCCCCTTCTTTTTAACATATTTATTAATGACCTTGTAGGGGGCATACAGAGTAATATTTCAATATTTGCAGATGACACTAAACTCTGCATGGTAATCAATACAGAGGAGGACAATTTTATATTACAGGAGGATCTATGTAAACTAGAAGCTTGGGCTGGTAAATGGCAAATGAGCTTTAATGGGGATAAATGTAAGGTAATGCACTTGGGCAGAGGAAATAAAATGTATAATTATATGCTTAATTGTAAAACACTAGGCAAAACTGTCACTGAAAAAGACCTGGGTGTATTGGCGGACGACAAGCTCACTTTTAGTGGCCAGTGTCAGGCAGCTGCTGCAAAGGCAAATGAAATAATGGGATGCATTAAAAGAGGCATAGATGCTGATGAGGAGAAGATAATTTTACCTCTATACAAGACACTAGTGCGACCACACTTAGAATACTGTGTACAGTTCTGGTCTCCGGTGTATAAGAAAGACATAGCTGAACTAGAGAGGGTGCAGAGAAGAGCGACCAAGGTTATTAGAGGACTGGGGGGTCTGCAATACCAAGACAGGTTATTAGAGGACTGGGGGTCTGCAATACCAAGACAGGTTATTAGAGGACTGGGGGGTCTGCAATACCAAGACAGGTTATTAGAGGACTGGGGGGTCTGCAATACCAAGTCAGGTTATTAGAGGACTGGGGGTCTGCAATACCAAGACAGGTTATTACACTTGGGGTTATTTAGTTTAGGGGTGATCTTATTACTATGTACAAGTATATGTGGGGACAGTACAAAGACCTTTCTACTGATCTTTTTACTCTGAGGCCTGAGACTGGGACAAGGGGGCATCTTCTACGTCTGGAGGAAAGAAGGTTTAATCATAATCACAGACGGGGATTCTTTACTGTAAGAGCAGTGAGACTATGGAGCTCTCTGCCGCATGATGTGGTAATGAGGGATTCACTACTAACATTTAAGAAGGGCCTGGATGCCTTTATGGAAAAGTATAATATTACAGGTTATATATACTAGATTCCTTGATAGGGCGTTGATCCAGGGAACTAGTCTGATTGTCATATGGAGTCGGGAAGGAATTTTTTTCCCCAAAGTGGAGCTTAGTGTTTGCCACATGGATTTTTTTGCCTTCCTCTGGATCAATGAGTTAGGGTATGGGTTGGACTAGATGGACTTAGTCTTCCTTCAACCTTAAAAACTATGTTACTATGTAAGAGATGGAAATTATTGGCAATTATCAAGACACCCTCAATAAAGGAGTGGTTCTGCAGGTGGGGACCACAGACCACATCTCAGTACCAATGCTTTCTGGCTGATGTTTTGGTCACTTTTGAATGTTGGTTGTGCTTTCACACTCGTGGTAGCATGAGACGGACTGTACAACCCACAGAAGTTGCTCAGGTAGTGCAACTCATCCAGGATGGCACATCAATGCGAGCTGTGGCAAGAAGGTTTGCTGTGTCTGTCAGCGTAGTGTCCAGAGGCCGGAGGCACTACCAGGAGACAGGCCAGTACACCAGGAGACATGGAGGGGGCCATAGGAGCAGGACCGCTACCTCCCCCTTTGTGCAAGGAGGAACAGGAGGAGAACTGCCAGACCCCTGCAAAATAACCTCCAGCAGGCCACAAATGTGCATGTGTCTGCACAAACGGTTAGAAACCGACTCCATGAGGGTGGTATGAGGGCCCGATGTCCACAGATGGGGGTTGTGCTCACAGCCCAACACCGTGCAGGACGCTTGGCATTTCCCACAGAACACCAGGATTGGCAGAATCGCCACTGGCGCCCTGTGCTCTTCACAGATGAAAGCAGGTTCACACTGAGCACATGTGACAGACGTGACAGAGTCTGGAGACGCCATGGAGAGTGATCTGCAACCTGCAGAATCCTTCAGCATGACCGGTTTGGCAGTGGGTCAGTAATGGTGTGGGGTGGCATTTCTTTGGAGGGCAGCACAGTCCTCCATGTGTTCGCCAGAGGTTGCCTGACTGCCATTAGGTACCGAGATGAGATCCTCAGACCCCTTGTGAGACCATATGCTGGTGCGGTTGGCCCTGGGTTCCTCCTAATGCAGGACAATGCCTGACCTCATGTGGCTGGAGTCTGTCAGCAGTTCCTGCAAGATGAAGGCATTGAAGCTATGGACTGGGCCGCCCCTTCCCCAGACCTGAATCCGATTGAACACATCTGGGACATCATGTCTCGCTCCATCCACCAACGTCACATTGCACCACAGACTGTCCAGGAGTTGGCGGATGCTTTAGTCCAGGTCTGGGAGGAGATCCCACAGGAGAACCATCCGCAACCTCATCAGGAGCATGCCCAGGCATTGTAGGGAGGTCATACAGGCACGTGGAGGCCACACACAATGCTCAGCCTCATCAGGAGAATGCCCAGGCATTGTAGGGAGGTCATACAGGCACGTGGAGGCCACACATAATACTCAGCCTCATCAGGAGCATGCCCAGGCGTTGTAGGGAGGTCATACAGGCACATGGAGGCCACACACAATACTCAGCCTCATCAGGAGCATGCCCAGGCGTTGTAGGGAGGTCATACAGGCACGTGGAGGCCACACACAATACTCAGCCTCATCAGGAGCATGCCCAGGCATTGTAGGGAGGTCATACAGGCACGTGGAGGCCACACACAATACTCAGCCTCATCAGGAGCATGCCCAGGCATTGTAGGGAGGTCATACAGGCACGTGGAGGCCACACACAATACTCAGCCTCATCAGGAGCATGCCCAGGCATTGTAGGGAGGTCATACAGGCACGTGGAGGCCACACACAATACTCAGCCTCATCAGGAGCATGCCCAGGCGTTGTAGGGAGGTCATACAGGCGCGTGGAGGCCACACACAATACTGAGCCTCATCAGGAGCATGCCCAGGCATTGTAGGCAGGTCATACAGGTACATGGAGGCCACACACAATACTCAGCCTCATCAGGAGCATGCCCAGGCGTTGTAGGGAGGTCATACAGGCACGTGGAGGCCACACACAATACGCAGCCTCATCAGGAGCATGCCCAGGCATTGTAGGGAGGTCATACAGGCGCGTGGAGGCCACACACAATACTGAGCCTCATCAGGAGCATGCCCAGGCATTGTAGGCAGGTCATACAGGTACATGGAGGCCACACACAATACTCAGCCTCATCAGGAGCATGCCCGGGCATTGTAGGGAGGTCATACAGGCACGTGGAGGCCACACACAATACTCAGCCTCATCAGGAGCATGCCCAGGCGTTGTAGGGAGGTCATACAGGCACGTGGAGGCCACACACAATACTCTGCCTCATCAGGAGCATGCCCAGGCGTTGTAGGGAGGTCATACAGGCACGTGGAGGCCACACACAATACTCAGCCTCATCAGGAGCATGCCCAGGCGTTGTAGGGAGGTCATACAGGCACGTGGAGGCCACACACAATACTCAGCCTCATCAGGAGCATGCCCAGGCATTGTAGGGAGGTCATACAGGCACGTGGAGGCCACACACAATACTCAGCCTCATCAGGAGCATGCCCAGGCATTGTAGGGAGGTCATACAGGCACGTGGAGGCCACACACAATACTCAGCCTCATCAGGAGCATGCCCAGGCATTGTAGGGAGGTCATACAGGCACGTGGAGGCCACACACAATACTCAGCCTCATCAGGAGCATGCCCAGGCGTTGTAGGGAGGTCATACAGGCGCGTGGAGGCCACACACAATACTGAGCCTCATCAGGAGCATGCCCAGGCATTGTAGGCAGGTCATACAGGTACATGGAGGCCACACACAATACTCAGCCTCATCAGGAGCATGCCCAGGCGTTGTAGGGAGGTCATACAGGCACGTGGAGGCCACACACAATACGCAGCCTCATCAGGAGCATGCCCAGGCATTGTAGGGAGGTCATACAGGCGCGTGGAGGCCACACACAATACTGAGCCTCATCAGGAGCATGCCCAGGCATTGTAGGCAGGTCATACAGGTACATGGAGGCCACACACAATACTCAGCCTCATCAGGAGCATGCCCAGGCATTGTAGGGAGGTCATACAGGCACGTGGAGGCCACACACAATACTCAGCCTCATCAGGAGCATGCCCAGGCGTTGTAGGGAGGTCATACAGGCACGTGGAGGCCACACACAATACTCTGCCTCATCAGGAGCATGCCCAGGCGTTGTAGGGAGGTCATACAGGCACGTGGAGGCCACACACAATACTCAGCCTCATTGTGACTTGTTTTAAGGACATTACATCACAGTTGGATCAGCCTGTAGTGTGTTTTTCCACTTTAATTTTGGGGGTGTCTCTAAATCCAGGGCTCCATTGGTTAATAAATGTGATTTCCATTGATGATTTTTGTGTGATTTTGTTGTCAGCACATTCAGCTTTATACAGAACAAAGTATTCAATGAGAAGATTTCATTCATTTAGATCTAGGATGGGGTATTTCACTGTTCCCTTTATTTTTTTGAGCAGTGT
>NW_027365429.1:0-114957 GCF_046119375.1 Phyllobates terribilis
GTCTGCCATTTGTGTGCTGTTCAATCTATTCACACTTGATCGCTGATCAATACCAGACTACAAGGCCACTGCCTAAAACCGTGGTCATCAGACGTGATCCTATATTACTGCGGTAATAATCGTGACATTTTGGGGAGCGTGCCAAATATTATACTCCATTTAAAATGGGCGAGGCGCGTGGCAAGGGACGGGGAAGTGAACGTGATGGTGCAGAGGCCGAGGCCGTGGGCACGTTGAAATTGTGCCTGCTGAGGGAGCACAAGAAGCACCCACATCATGTCGCCGTACCTTCCTGTCCTACTTGGTAGAGGGCCGCGGAACACCACTATTGAAGCCAGAGCAGTGTGAGTCTTGGTTGGATAGCAGATAATGCTTCCTGTCAGTTTGCCGCCATCACCACCCTGTCTTCCACATGGTCCAGTCTCAGTAGCTGTGAGTCTGGACCATATATTACTCACCCTAATCCTCCTTCATCCCACCATGCCAAGTGCCCGAAGACAAGTGATCCCACACTTGGACACTCCAAATAGCTGTTTACTTTCCATTTATAGATTCAGGCCTCTTGCCCGGCCTGCTCTAAGCGGGGCAAGAGGAGATTGCATGTAGCAGTGCCCAAATATTTCAGCAGCCACGGTCACACGAAGGCAACGGTGGGAAAGTGCAATTACTGTTGCAAAAGGTGGATGATGAGGATGAGACACATTTGCCAGCAAGTCAGAAGGAGGCCCAGGATAAGTACGTGGAAGACGAGGTGGTGGACGATGAAGTCACTGACCCAACTTGGCAAGGTGACATGTATAGTGAGGACAGCAGCACAGAGGAGGAGGGAGGCATAGCACCACAACACCACATAGCAGCCAACTACATTTGATGTTTGTCTGAGATCCATACTAGCCTAAATACTTATGAAATTTAATGCAAATCAATCAAGAAAAAATCTGATACATGTGTTAGCAGATAAGACATTGAGGAGAATTTCATTATTACAATGAAACTGTACCCTATTACCCCACTTGCCACCGCCACAGGGCTAGTGGGAAGAGTGGAGGCCAAGTGCCAGATTTGGGGCATCTTATTGATGCACCATTTCTGGGGCCACTGAGAGCTGATGTTTTTAGCCTCAGAGGGAGCCTGGATCCATGGCCCCTTCCCTAGCTGTTAATATCAGCCCGCAGCTGTCTGCTAGCCTTTGCTGGTTAGACTTTATATGGGGACCCTAGGTCAAATTCTTTTCTGGGGTCCCCCTGTAATCTAGCCAGTAAAGGCTATTCAAACAGCTGTGAGCTGTTATTAATAGCCAGAGAACATTTTGGGCTAATGGACCCTTTCCCTGGCTAGCAATATCAGCTCCCGCCTCAGTGTCCCCCGCGGCTCAGCGTCCCCCCGCGGCTCAGCGTCCCCCCGCGGCTCGGCGTCCCCCGCGGCTCAGCGTCCCCCCCGCGGCTCGGCGTCCCCCCGCGGCTCAGCGTCCCCCCCGCGGCTCAGCCTCAGCGTCCCCCGCGGCTCAGCGTCCCCCCGCGGCTCAGCGTGCCCCGCGGCTCAGCGTCCCCCGCGGCTCAGCGTCCCCCCGCAGCTCAGCGTGCCCCCCGCAGCTCAGCGTGCCCCACGGCTCAGCCTCAGTGTCCCCCGCGGCTCAGTGTCCCCCCGCGGCTCAGTGTCCCCCCGCGGCTCAGCGTCCCCCCGCAGCTCAGCGTCCCCCCGCAGCTCAGCGTCCCCCCGCGGCTCAGCGTCCCCTGCGGCTCAGCGACCCCCCGCAGCTCAGCGTCCCCCACGGCTCAGCGTCCCCCACGGCTCAGCCTCAGCGTCCCCCGCGGCTCAGCGTCCCCCCGCAGCTCAGCGTGCCCCGCGGCTCAGCCTCAGTGTCCCCCGCGGCTCAGCGTCCCCCGCGGCTCAGCGTCCCCCCGCAGCTCAGCATGCCCCGCGGCTCAGTGTCCCCCGCGGCTCGGCGTCCCCCGCGGCTCGGCGTCCCCCCAGCTCAGCGTGCCCCGCGGCTCAGCGTCCCCCCGCGGCTCAGCGTCCCCCGCGGCTCAGCGTCCCCCGCGGCTCAGCGTCCCCCCGCGGCTCAGCGTCCCCCCGCAGCTTAGCGTCCCCCACGACTCAGTGTCCCACCACAGCTCAGCGTCCCCCGCGGCTCAGCGTCCCCCCGCAGCTCAGCGTCCCCCGCGGCTCAGTGTCCCCCCACAGCTCAGTGTCCCCCGCGGCTCAGTGTCCCCCCACAGCTCAGCGTCCCCCGCGGCTCAGCGTCCCCCGCGGCTCAGTGCCCCCCGCGGCTCAGCCTCAGTGCCGCCCGCGGCTCAGTGTCCCCCCGCGGCTCAGCGTCCCCCCGCGGCTCAGCGTCCCCCCGCGGCTCGGCGTCCCCCGCGGCTCGGCGTCTCCCTCAGCTCCTTGTCCCCCTCGGATCGGTGTCTCCTTCAGCTCGGTGTATCCCCTCAGCTTCATGTCCCCCGCAGCTCCGTGCCCCCCTCAGCTCCTCCTCTCCATAGACTCTTACAAGCACCAAATGTCACCTCCTACTTCAGTCATCAGGAAAAGTGTCCGGAGAGAAGGCAGCTGCTGACGGCTCAGATATAGGAGAATCTTTCTGATATCCCCTGCACTATTGGTTATGACAGTTACATTATGTAGACCACCAGCATGGCCGACACGCGTGGACTCGCTGCATTTCAGTTCTCTGTGTTCATCAGAATAGACGTTTAATGATTTTCAATGATCACCTACGTGATTGGGGGCTCAGGATCTGAACATCCTCCAGATGCCGACTCTGTGAATACCCGGCACTGGTGTCTAACAGCCAGAGCTGAACTCCGAAAGTGGCTGTAAAACATCCAAACGCTGCTGTCTGTCTCTGACGCTGCTGTCTGTCTCTGACGCTGCTGTCTGTCTCTGACGCTGCTGCCTGTCTCTGACGCTGCTGCCTATCTCTGATGCTGCTGCCTATCTCTGATCTGACCTTGCTGCCTGTCTCTGATGCTGCTGCCTGTCTCTGGCGCTGCTGCCTGTCTCTTACGCTGCTGCCTGTCTCTTACGCTGCTGCCTGTCTCTTACGCTGCTGCCTATCTCTGATCTGACCTTGCTTTCTATCTCTGATCTTGCTGCCTGTCTCTGTCGCTACTGCCTGTCTCTGGCGCTGCTGTCTATCTCTGGCGCTGCTGCCTATCTCTGGCGCTGCTGCCTATCTCTGGCGCTGCTGCCTATCTCTGGCGCTGCTGCCTATCTCTGGCGCTGCTGCCTATCTCTGACGCTGCTGCCTATCTCTGATCTGACCTTGCTGTCTATCTCTGATGCTGCTGCCTGTCTCTGATGCTGCTGCCTGTCTCTGATGCTGCTGCCTGTCTCTGGCGCTGCTGTCTGTCTCTGGCGCTGCTGTCTGTCTCTGGCGCTGCTGTCTGTCTCTGATCTTGCTATCTATCTCTGATGCTGCTGTCTGTCTCTGACGCTGCTGTCTTTCTCTGACGCTGCTGTCTTTCTCTGACGCTGCTGTCTTTCTCTGACGCTGCTGTCTTTCTCTGACGCTGCTGTCTATCTCTGACGCTGCTGTCTGTCTCTGGCGCTGCTATCTGTCTCTGACCTTGCTGCCTGTCTCTGACCTTGCTGTCTGTATCTGACCTTGCTGTCTGTGCTGCCTGTCTCTGACCTTGCTGTCTATCTCTGGCGCTGCTGCCTGTCTCTGACGCTGCTGTCTGTCTCTGACGCTGCTGTCTGTCTCTGACCTTGCTGCCTGTCTCTGGCGCTGCTGCCTGTCTCTGACCTTGCTGCCTGTCTCTGACCTTGCTGCCTGTCTCTGGCGCTGCTGCCTGTCTCTGACGCTGCTGCCTGTCTCTGACCTTGCTGCCTGTCTCTGACCTTGCTGCCTGTCTCTGACCTTGCTGCCTGTCTCTGGCGCTGCTGCCTGTCTCTGACGCTGCTGTCTGTCTCTGACCTTGCTGCCTGTCTCTGACCTTGCTGCCTGTCTCTGGCGCTGCTGCCTGTCTCTGACGCTGCTGTCTGTCTCTGACCTTGCTGTCTGTCTCTGACCTTGCTGTCTGTCTCTGACCTTGCTGTCTATCTCTGGCGCTGCTGCCTGTCTCTGACGCTGCTGCCTGTCTCTGACACTGCTGCATGTCTCTGACGCTGCTGTCTGTCTCTGACCTTGCTGCCTGTCTCTGGCGCTGCTGCCTGTCTCTGACCTTGCTGCCTGTCTCTGGCGCTGCTGTCTGTCTCTGACGCTGCTGTCTGTCTCTGACCTTGCTGCCTGTCTCTGGCGCTGCTGCCTGTCTCTGACCTTGCTGCCTGTCTCTGACCTTGCTGCCTGTCTCTGGCGCTGCTGCCTGTCTCTGGCGCTGCTGCCTGTCTCTGACGCTGCTGTCTGTCTCTGACCTTGCTGTCTAGATGGATTGTGTGAAGGTGTTTGCACATACGATCATGGTGCAGTGATGGCTTTCTATGACATTGGGGGCTTGCTGAAGACCCCCACCGCTGCCACCAGGGTCCTCTTCTCTGACTATAGGCTGCACTGTATTCTGCAGTACCGTGGTGTTACAGTACACGGCGTGAAGAGGACTAAAAACAGATGTAAAATCTGCTGCAGAATGGAGGTGTCTCGTAGAGGGGGGTCCCACAGGAGGGTCCCGCACTCGGCTCTGCATTATCCGAGCACCGCTGGCTGCAGGGGTCCTCAGATGCAATCATGAGCATGAATTGTGGCAGCGCAGGTGTAGCAGACCGGGCACCGGGCGCTGCTGGATCTGTGAAGATGATCCGAACACATTGCAGATAATTCCCGAGGTCTGAACCCTATAGGTGCCGACACTTAACAGGTCACAACACTGACAAAGTATTCAATCCCAGAGGTGGAGACAGGAGCAGCGTCCCCCGGGGAAGCCAAACTGGAGTCATCGCCTACATTTCCTTGTTGATTAGGTCAAAGGCTACGTTCACACACGTTGTGTTTTGCTGCGTATTTTGCAGCAGATTTTTGTGCAGATTTTCAGCTGCGTCTTGCAGTATAAGCAAAGTCTATGAGAAACTAGAATTCTCTGTTCACACGTGTTGCTTTTTGTTCGCTGTGTATTTTTTGCCTTGCTTGCGTTTTTGGAAAATAAAGCATGTCACTTGTTTCAGCGTTTTTTCTCACCACTCATTACTTCCTACGAGTGAAAAAGCGCTGAAAAAAGGCAGCTAAATTGGTTTATATTTTGTGATTAACGATCTTATCTTGGTCACTGGGATGGTAGCTTGGATTAGGAGAGTTTAAATAAATGAGTGATGTGTAAAAGTGTAAACATTAGCTGACCTACCTGTGAGATTGAACAATACCTGTGGCGCAGGGAGGTGTGAAATTGAACAATATCTGTGGCCCAGGGAGGTGTGAAATTGAACAATATCTGTGGCCCAGGGAGGTGTGAAATTGAACAATGCCTGTGCAACTGAATGGCAGACCCCATAGTGTAAAAAGCAAATAGTGTCATACAAACTCAATGCATTGCCAGTGTCTAAACTATTCCTGAACAATTCACTTCCCCCACTATGCCAAAAACAGAATGAGATTTTTTTTTTCACAGAACTTTATGTACATGCATGAATAGAGACAGAAGGACAGTGAAAAAAATGCAGCAAAACATGCATTTTAGACGCAGCTGATTTCCTGCCAGAGAAAAGTTGGCAACAGATTTGCAGCAAATTTAGCTGCAGAAAAAAACACAACATGTGTGAACAAAGAGTAAAACTGATTACTGATATTTAATCAACTGATGAAACCGGACGTTAATTCCCCAACAACATCCACAAGCAGAGGATTCCCATCGAGAGGACGGACTTACCCGCCGCGAAGATCGACAGGAGATGGAACTGCTGGCACACGGTCAGAAAACCTCCCACAACCCCACATCATCAATCCACACCGCCATATAGAGCAATCCACTAATGTCGGCCACTGATTGCAAACAGGATTCGTTATTTTGCACCAAAAAAGTGATTTTCCTAACAAATTCATTCAAGGCTGTTATGCACACGCCCGGACTGACTGGCGTGTGCGGGTGTTGTGGTTCCACTGGACCATGGACCGGAGAGTGCCTGGAGGGGCGTGACTAAGTATCTGGCCGATCCGACCAAGGTGGCACGACGGCATACGACGCCAGTGCACCAGGGAGAAACCGGGCAGAGGGACCAGGTGCTACTCCAGGTCAAACTCCGGACACGGGGGTTGACCCACACTGGAATTACTGGAAGAGGCAGGTTAGGCTGGCACAGACTGGTGGATGTAAGCAAACACGGCAGGTATGCAGAGGGGTGGATACAGGCGAGTATGCAGGCAGGGAGGTACTGGCCGAAAGGACGGGCTGGAGCACAGAAAGGTTAAGACCCAGTACAGACTGGGTCACAGAACCGCAGATGCGGTAGACAACCACAGCAGAGAGGGAACGCCCAAAGCGGTGGGCAAGAACAGAGCAGGACGGGGCTGCAGGAGCAGCGAGCACAAGCAGGGCAGGACAGGACTGCCGGAGCAGCGGGCAGAAGCAGGGCAGGACAGGACTGCCGGAGCAGCGGGCAGAAGCAGGGCAGGACAGGACTGCCGGAGCAGCGGGCAGAAGCAGGGCAGGACAGGACTGCCGGAGCAGCGGGCAGAAGCAGGACAGGACTGCCGGAGCAGCGGGCAGAAGCAGGGCAGGACAGGACTGCCGGAGCAGCGGGCAGAAGCAGGGCAGGACAGGACTGCCGGAGCAGCGGGCAGAAGCAGGGCAGGACAGGACAGGACTGCCGGAGCAGCGGGCAGAAACAGGACAGGACTGCCGGAGCAGCGGGCAGAAGCAGGGCAGGACAGGACTGCCGGAGCAGCGGGCAGAAGCAGGGCAGGACAGGACTGCCGGAGCAGCGGGCAGAAGCAGGGCAGGACAGGACTGCCGGAGCAGCGGGCAGAAGCAGGGCAGGACAGGACTGCCGGAGCAGCGAGCAAGGAGTCAGAGCAGGACGGACAGGGCTCTGTTCACACGGAACAGACAGGAAGGGAAAGGCAGAGCCAGATACCCACAGGGTACTTGCAGTGAAGTAGCGAGGGGACCACAAACTCACAAACGGGAGTACAGAGACAACAAGCAGGAGTTAGGTACGAGTTCAGACTCTGCAGAAAAAGGAAGGGAACGGACATAGAGGCAAAACAGGTAAAGGATAGGAGAGAGTTCAGACTGGAACTGAGTGTACGGAGGAGACCGACACTGCAGCGGAATACAGGAGCGGGTCTGGGAATACGGCCCCCAGAGAGGCAGGATGAACAGGCAAGGAGCGTGTTCAGACAGGACCGACAAGATACAGGAACGGATCTAGGTAATCGGCCCCTAGAAGGCGGGAGGAACAGGCTAGGAGCGTGTTCAGACAGGCCTGGAAATACAGCCTCCAGGAAAGGCAGCAGGCAAGAGTACACAGACAGGACTCAGTTCAGACACGGGAACTGATACCACAAGGCAGGAGACATAGACAGGACTCAGTTCAGACACGGGAACAGATACTGCAAGACAGGAGAAATAGACAGGACTCAGTTCAGACAGGAACAGATACCACAAGGCACAGACAGGCAGATCTAGGAATACGGCCCCTAGAAGGCGAAAGAACAGGCAAGAAGCGTGTTCACAAGAACAGACCACAGTTCAGACACAGAACTGGAAAACAGGATAGGACCTGGCATGTCAGAGACAAAAAGCCGACTGACAGGACACAATGCTCAGGCGCCATCTTGAGGAAGAAGGTGGTATAAATACCCAAAGATGGACAGCAATAGGCTGAAGGTGCAACAGGGGCGTGTCCGCAGCAGGTACAAGAAACAGGAAGTTCAGCGGGCGTCGCCCTATGCAGCCAAAACAGACAAACAGACAGCAAGGAGGGAAGCCAGAGAGACATTCTGGACTGGAGATCAAGTGCGCGCTCTTGCACAGTGGGAGATGGACCACCATGCAAGGACGCCGCCAGGTATGTTACAGTACCCCCCCCCTTACGCCCCCTCTTCTTCAGGCCTGCCAGAATCTTCCGCAGGGAATTCGAGGACCAGTCGTTCACTTCAAGGAGATCACTTCCACTGTCCACAGGAAAAATTGATCTCATCTGGTTAGCTAGGATGCTACCTCCTATCCAGCCATCCTCAGCAACAGACGAAACGGGTGGAGTACCAGGAACAGCACACAAGGAAGTCTCTCTCCACATATTTTCAGGTGGCACCCCAGAGGGTACAGGAGACAACTGGAAGTCCTTCACCGGGTTGGAGGGGGACAGAGACTTGGGGGTAATCTCTGCTTCGAGGTACATCTTGTCAAGCTCACAGGAAGAAATAGACGGGTTATCAGGTACATAATGAGGAAAAGTCACTGTCTCTTTGTTATCTGGTGGTACCCCGGAGAATTCAGGAAACAACTGGAGGTCCTCCGCCGGGTCAGAAGAGTGCAGAGGCTCAGAGAAAACATCTGCTTCAGAGTACACTAGGTCGGACTCACTGGAGGAAGCAGGCGAGGTATCGGGTACCGAGTATAGGAAAGTCTCTGTCCATTCACCACCAGGTGGCACCCCGAAGGGTTCTGGAGACAGCTGGAGGTCCTCCGCCTGGTCAGAGGGGTGTAGAGACTCAAGGGTAACCTCTGCTTCAGAGTACACAAGGTCGGACTCACTGGACGAAGCAAGCGAGGTATCAGATCCAGGATATAGGAAAGTCTCTGTCCATTCACCACCAGGTGGCACCCCGAAGGGTTCTGGAGACAACTGGAGGTCCTCCGCCTGGTCGGAGGGGTGTAGAGACTCGGGATTAACCTCTGCTTCGGAGTACACTAGGTTGGACTCACTGGACGAAGCGAGCGAGGTATCAGGTACAGAGTAAAGGAGAGTCTCTGTCCTTTCGCTACCAGGTAGCACCCCGAAGGGTTCTGGACACAACTGGAGGTCCTCCGCCTGGTCGGAGGGGTGTAGAGACTCGGGAGTAACCTCTGCTTCGGAGTACACTAGGTTGGACTCACTGGACGAAGCGAGCGAGGTATCAGGTACAGAGTATAGGAGAGTCTCTGTCCTTTCGCTACCAGGTAGCACCCCGAAGGGTTCTGGAGACAACTGGAGGTCCTCCGCCTGGTCGGAGGGGTGTAGAGACTCGGGGGTAACTACCACTTTGGGGTACCCATTGTCAGGCTCACAGGACGAAGCGGACAAAGTATCGAGTACCGAGTGTAGAGAAGTCTCTCTCCATTTGTCATCGAGTGGTATCCCGGAGGATTCAGGAGGCAACAGGGGGTCCTCCGCCAGGTAGTAGAGGTGCACAGACTCTGAGGTAACCACAGCTTTGGAGCATCCTTGGACATGCACACCGGTTAAAGTGGGTGAAGCATCTGATGCTGGGTGCAGGAAGTTCTCCTGTGTGGAGTCTGGATGGGCAGAAGTCTCTTCGGGCAGGAGAACCGGAGCACTACCCACACACATTACCCATTGGGGCTTCTCTGGGATACAGGGAGATGAAGCTTCAGTAGGGACTTCAAGGTTGGGGTCAGGAGGTCTCAGGGAGGACAGACCCTGGCGTGACGGCTTGCCTCTACGTCTAGCACGTCTGGACTGCCTCTTGAGGTTGGGAGAAGTATTCCGGAAAGCGTAGTCACCCTGTGAGGATTCTGGGTGGGCAGTAGTCTCATTGGGCTGGAGGACTATTGCGCTACCCACACACATTACCCATTGGGGCTGCTCCGGGATATTGGGAGGTGAAGCTTCAGCAGGAGCCTCCGGGTTAGGATCATCGAAGACCATTAGAAAGGCCACCAGGAAGGCCATTAGGTCCAGGAGGATCGGATCCCGTGTTTCATATAGGGGGTTGATCCATTCCAAGGCATCACCCGCCAGGTAAGACATAATGAATGCCACCTTAACCCGATCGGTGGGAAAACATAGAGGGTAGAACTTGAAGTGTAGCATGCATTGCTCCACAAATGCACGACTTTGTCTTGGATCCCCATAGTAACGTGGCGGATCCGCAGGAACGAGAGCAGATAGATCCATCTGGACGGGTGCGTAATTCGCCTGGAACTCAGCTGAGAAAAAAAAAAACTTTTATTTATTTATTTTAATGCATGTATTCGCTGGAAAACTTCTCAGAGAGCGAAGGCCGTGGGGCTCAACGGGAACCATGGCCTGAGCATGCTGTTATGCACACGCCCGGACTGACTGGCGTGTGCGGGTGTTGTGGTTCCACTGGACCATGGACCGGAGAGTGCCTGGAGGGGCGTGACTAAGTATCTGGCCGATCCGACCAAGGTGGCACGACGGCATACGACGCCAGTGCACCAGGGAGAAACCGGGCAGAGGGACCAGGTGCTACTCCAGGTCAAACTCCGGACACGGGGGTTGACCCACACTGGAATTACTGGAACAGGCAGGTTAGGCTGGCACAGACTGGTGGATGTAAGCAAACACGGCAGGTATGCAGAGGGGTGGATACAGGCGAGTATGCAGGCAGGGAGGTACTGGCCGAAAGGACGGGCTGGAGCACAGAAAGGTTAAGACCCAGTACAGACTGGGTCACAGAACCGCAGATGCGGTAGACAACCACAGCAGAGAGGGAACGCCCAAAGCGGTGGGCAAGAACAGAGCAGGACGGGGCTGCAGGAGCAGCGAGCACAAGCAGGGCAGGACAGGACTGCCGGAGCAGCGGGCAGAAGCAGGGCAGGACAGGACTGCCGGAGCAGCGGGCAGAAGCAGGGCAGGACAGGACTGCCGGAGCAGCGGGCAGAAGCAGGGCAGGACAGGACTGCCGGAGCAGCGGGCAGAAGCAGGGCAGGACAGGACTGCCGGAGCAGCGGGCAGAAGCAGGGCAGGACAGGACTGCCGGAGCAGCGGGCAGAAGCAGGGCAGGACAGGACAGGACTGCCGGAGCAGCGGGCAGAAGCAGGGCAGGACAGGACAGGACTGCCGGAGCAGCGGGCAGAAGCAGGGCAGGACAGGACAGGACTGCCGGAGCAGCGGGCAGAAGCAGGGCAGGACAGGACAGGACTGCCGGAGCAGCGGGCAGAAGCAGGACAGGACTGCCGGAGCAGCGGGCAGAAGCAGGGCAGGACAGGACTGCCGGAGCAGCGGGCAGAAGCAGGGCAGGACAGGACTGCCGGAGCAGCGGGCAGAAGCAGGGCAGGACAGGACTGCCGGAGCAGCGGGCAGAAGCAGGGCAGGACAGGACTGCCGGAGCAGTGAGCAAGGAGTCAGAGCAGGACGGACAGGGCTCTGTTCACACGGAACAGACAGGAAGGGAAAGGCAGAGCCAGATACCCACAGGGTACTTGCAGTGAAGTAGCGAGGGGACCACAAACTCACAAACGGGAGTACAGAGACAACAAGCAGGAGTTAGGTACGAGTTCAGACTCTGCAGAAAAAGGAAAGGAACAGACATAGAGGCAAAACAGGTAAAGGATAGGAGAGAGTTCAGACTGGAACTGAGTGTACGGAAGAGACCGACACTGCAGCGGGATACAGGAGCGGGTCTGGGAATACGGCCCCCAGAGAGGCGGGACAAACAGGCAAGGAGCGTGTTCAGACAGGACAGACAAGATACAGGAACGGATCTAGGTAATCGGCCCCTAGAAGGCGGGAGGAACAGGCTAGGAGCGTGTTCAGACAGGCCTGGAAATACAGCCTCCAGGAAAGGCAGCAGGCAAGAGTACACAGACAGGACTCAGTTCAGACACGGGAACTGATACCACAAGGCAGGAGACATAGACAGGACTCAGTTCAGACACGGGAACAGATACTGCAAGACAGGAGAAATAGACAGGACTCAGTTCAGACAGGAACAGATACCACAAGGCAGGGACACAAACAGGACTCTGTTCAGACGGGAACAGATACCACAAGGCAGGGACACAAACAGGACTCTGTTCAGACGGGAACAGATACCGCAAGGCACAGACAGGCAGATCTAGGAATACGGCCCCTAGAAGGCGAAAGAACAGGCAAGAAGCGTGTTCACAAGAACAGACCACAGTTCAGACACAGAACTGGAAAACAGGCAGGAAAACAGGATAGGACCTGGCATGTCAGAGACAAAAAGCCGACTGACAGGACACAATGCTCAGGCGCCATCTTGAGGAACAAGGTGGTATAAATACCCAAAGATGGACAGCAATAGGCTGAAGGTGCAACAGGGGCGTGTCCGCAGCAGGTACAAGAAACAGGAAGTTCAGCGGGCGTCGCCCTATGCAGCCAAAACAGACAAACAGACAGCAAGGAGGGAAGCCAGAGAGACATTCTGGACTGGAGATCAAGTGCGCGCTCTTGCACAGTGGGAGATGGACCACCATGCAAGGACGCCGCCAGGTATGTTACAAAGGCCATGTTGCAAAATTGAATAGACAACATTGAATGTCTTTAGAGCAAAGCAGAATTCTAAGTGACAAGAATCCCCTCAGGTCAGCGTCATCCTTCATTACACTGATTTCCAGCAGAAGGGCGACAATAAGAGGCTGATGCCTAACACAGAAAACCCCCCTACCCATTATATGCTGTCAGCAATGGCACCACAGGGAAGAGAAATGTCACCAAAAATGTGACGGCTGCAAGAAGATCAGTGAAGCTTTACTAATCGGTCAGATGCTGGAGCAAAACTGATAGAAAATGTAAGAAAGATGGAGCTGCAGCATCTCAAAGCCGACCACAGAAGTCACCACTGAAACCGGAGGACGTGATGAGAAGAAAATCCACATGTAAGTCCCCTGCCGTTATCTAAAGAAGTAGAAAGCCGAACCGAGGGACACCGCAGAGGAGCAGCAGCATGGGGGAGGTTCCACAGAGGATCCGCACCTAAAGCCCAGGCACAAAAAAGTAGCTGACAATGTGCCGGGGACCCTGGGTGAGAAATATGGAGACCCC
Source organism: Phyllobates terribilis (assembly GCF_046119375.1). Lineage (NCBI taxonomy): Eukaryota > Metazoa > Chordata > Amphibia > Anura > Dendrobatidae > Phyllobates > Phyllobates terribilis. The sequence goes on from NW_027365429.1 coordinate 12,847, forward strand.
TGGACTCTGTGCTCCGGGGGATGAGACCAAGAGAAATGGGATCACAGAGGTGAAGAGGGCAAAGAAAACTGCACGGAGCCCCCAATGAGATCTGGTGGTGGCCGTGTCCTTATGTGGGGGGCACATGAGCTCTTGGTGTCAGGGGGCAGATGAGCTGCCGGTGTCAGGGGGGGGGGGACATGAGCTGCTGTTGTTGTCGGGGTGGGCACAACAGGTGTAGGGGGAACACAAGCTGCTGGTGTCGGGGCACATGTGAGCAGTGTTCAGCATTAAATATATGTGGGATGTTATGTGCATGTACAACATTACACAGTCTCACCCTTCCGGTGGCCCGCCTGGGATAGAACAGCTGCGACTTTGGAACTTCCAGGGCCGACTACCTTAACCAGTGGCCCCCCTCAGAGAGAGGGAAGCTGACAGTCCATCGAGGTACAAGGCCAGGAGACCCGAGGGTCCCACCCTGACCTCTCCAAGAGTTTCCATGGGTCCAGATGACCGGCTGGTCCCAATCTGGCTTCTCCGAATGTCTCCATGGTTCCAGGCGACTGGAGGGTCCCATCTGGCAACCCCAAACAACATATCCATGGGGCCAGGTGACTTCATCGCCCCAACCTGGTCTCCTCAAATGTATCCATGGTCTCTCTGATGGTCAATGAAGCAGATCCGTATCTTTCCAGTCAGGGCCATATACTCTTAGGCTGGAAACATGTAGAATCCAAATCGGTGTCTCTGGATAAAGCTACCAAGTTGATGGTCTGAAGAGAGTCAGATCTTTGATTCTCCTTGTAAAGTCTCTTTCAAAGTCTCTTTCAATTCTCTCTGTTTCAAATCTCCCTGCTACAGAGGCATATGTTCCTTAAACAGTTCACATTTGTCTTTCAAGTACACATCCACAGGGCAAGGGTTAGGGAGGGTATTATTCCACAGGGCTCAGGTCTCATTGTTTGAGCTTTTAATCAATTTACATATCTGGTATAGCAGGGGGCTCTTGTAAATAAACATCTAGCTGGCTTTAGTACAATATGCAACTAGCAGAGTAACAATCATCATTGTTTCAGAACCAAGAGGAGACAACATTCAAGGTTATACAAATTGTATGTCCTTCTTGACCAACCACAGAAATACACATATATTTACAAGTAAACAGAAACACAATAGTGTATTTTTCTTGGCCTAACCAATCTAAATGTCTGGCTGATTAAGATAAGCTGTTTTGTCACATGTGTGTGTACAATATTACATATATATATGTGTACAGTATTTTATGAGTGTACAGTATTATATGTATATATGTGTGTACAGTATTTTATATATATACATTAGACAAAAAGTTTGGACACACCTTCTCATTTAAAGATTTTTCTGTATTTTCATGACTATGAAAATTGTACATTCACACTGAAGGCAGCAAAACTATGAATTACCACATGTGGAATTATATACTTAACAAAAAAGTGTGAAACAACTGAAAATATGTCTTATATTCTAGGGTCTTCACAGTAGCCACCTTTTGCTTTGATGACTGCCTTGCACACTCTTGGCATTCTCTTGAGGAGCTACAAGAGGTAGTCACCGGAAATGGTCTTCCAACAATCTTGAAGGAGTTCCCAGAGATGCTTAGCACTTGTTGGCCCTTTTGCCTTCACTCTGCGGTCCAGCTCACCCCAAACCATCTCGATTGGGTTCAGGTCTGGTGACTGTGGAGGCCAAGTCATCTGCCGTAGCCCCCCATCACTCTCCTCCATGGTCAAATAGCCCTTACACAGCCTGGAGGTGTGTTTGGGGTCATTGTCCTGTTGAAAAATAAATGATGGTCCAACTAAACGCAAACCGGATGGAATAGCATGCCGCTGCAAGATGCTGTGGTAGCCATGCTGGTTCAGTATGCCTTCAATTTTGAATAAATCCCCAACAGTGTCACCAGCAAAGCCCCCCCACACCATCACACGTCCTCCTCCATGCTTCACGGTGGGAACCAGGCATGTAGAGTCCATCCGTTCACCTTTTCTGCGTTGCACAAAGACACGGTGGTTGGAACCAAAGATCTCAAATTTGGACTCATCAGACCAAAGAACAGATTTCCACTGGTCTAATGTCCATTCCTTGTGTTATTTAGCCCAAACAAGTCTCTGCTTGTTGCCTGTCCTTAGCAGTGGTTTCCTAGCAGCTATTTTATCATGAAGACCTGCTGCACAAAGTCTCCTCTTAACAGTTGTTGTAGAGATGTGTCTGCTGCTAGAACTCTGTGTGGCATTGACCTGGTCTCTAATCTGAGCTGCTGTTAACCTGCAATTTCTGAGGCTGGTGACTCGGATAAACTTATCCTCAGAAGCAGAGGCGACTCTTGGTCTTCCTTTCCTTGGGCGGTCCTCATGTGAGCCAGTGTCTTTGTAGCGCTTGATGGTTTTTGCAACTGCACTTGGGGACACTTGCAAAGTTTTCCCAATTTTTCGGACTGACTGACCTTCATTTATTAAAGTAATGATGGCCACTCGTTTTTCTTTACTTAGCTGCTTTTTTCTTGCCATAATACAAATTCTAACAGTCTATTCAGTAGGACTATCAGCTGTGTATCCACCTGACTTCTGTACAACACAACTGATGGTCCCAACCCCATTTATAAGGCAAGAAAATAGGAATTATTCCTATCGTTAATTACGTTTCCAGGAGTCCATCATAACGGCACGACAGGAGTTAAGTCCTCTGTTCCTCTAGGGACAGGAAACACATGAGAGGTTAAAAGCCCCCAACCCTCATCACACCCCCAGTGTTTGTACTAATCACCAACCAGGATGGATGCAACTCTATTTTATTATATACATATACCAATGTTACATTCACATTAGTGACAGGGGAGGGAAATATGGTGCTGTTATGATGGACCCCTGGAAACCTAATTATCGGTAGGAATAATTCCTATTTTACCAGTACGTCCATCATAACGGCACGCCACGAGACATACCAAATCAAAAATTGGAACGTTTAGGGCTGGACTACTGCCTGAAGGACTTTACGGCCATAGGCTAATTGTTGACTGAATGATACATCTAACTTATAATGTTTACTGAATGTTGATATACTAGACCAGGTTGCTGCCTGGCAGATTTGCCCTAGTGACGCTCACGCTTTCTCCACCCAAGAAGCGGAGATTACTCGAGTGGAATGAGTTTTAAGAGAAATTGGCGGATCCTTCCCCTCTGATTCGTATGCGAGGGCGATAGTCCTTGTCAACCACCTTGCTAGAGTCGGCTTAGACGCTTTCTTGCCTTTATTCACACCCGAGAATTGCAGAAAAAGGTTTGAGTCTCTCCTCCAGAGGGCTGTGACTTCTATATACCGAATAATTGCCCTCCTGACGTCCAAGGTATGGAAGGATTTTTCATTTTTGGGAGACTGGCAGAAAGACGGCAATATTATTTCTTGATTCAGGTTCGTACTGGACACCACCTTAGGGTGAAAGGAGGGATCCAGTTTAAGAACCAATCTGTCCTCCAGAATCTTAAGGTATGGGTCCAGAACTGAGAGGGCCTGGATCTCACCTACCCGCTTCACTGTAGTAACTGCCACAAGAAAGGCTGATTTCATAGAAAGCAGGTCTATTGATGTTTCTTCCAGGGGTTCAAAGGGAGACTTACATAAATCCCTCAACACCAGGTTCAGATCCCACGGCGATACTAGACTCCTTTTCGTGGGTTTTAAACGAGAAGTTGCTTTTATGAACCTTGATATCCATGGGTGGTCTATTAAGGAGTTGTCCAAAAAAGCACTTAGGGCCGAAATATGAACTTTTAACGTATTTGACCTCAGACCCTTATCAAACCCCCTGTTGGAGGAAATCCAGTATCTTTGGAATATTGGGGCGAGACGAATTTCCCACAGACTGACCTGCAAAGCTACAGAACTGTCTCCAGATCCTAGAATAGATGGCTGACGTTACTGGTTTCCTACGGGCTTGGAGAGTTGTAATCACTCGATGAGAAAGGCCCTTAGAGGCTAGGATACGCCTCTCAGGTTCCATGCTGTCAGCTGGAGGAATTGGATGTAATAAGGGACCCTGCGATCGAAGATCTCTCCTGGCTGGGAGTCTGAATGGGAGATCCACCGACATCCGGTGTAGCAGAGGAAACCAGCTCTTTTTGGGCCAGTAAGGCGCTATCAGGATAAGAGCTCCGCTCTCCTGTTGGATTTTCCTTAGTATTCTTGAGCTGAGAGGGACTGGAGGAAAAGCGTACACCAGTTTTGTTCCCCATGATTGAGAAAGGGCATCTATTCCTTCTGGGCTGTCGGCTGGATCCAAGAAAAAAAAAGCGCTGCAGTTTCCTGTCTTTTCTTGTCGCGAACAGGTCTATAGACGGGGTGCCCCATCGTTAAATGATTTGATGAAAAACATCTGGATTCAGCTCCCAATCTGAGGGACCAACTCTTGCTCTGCTGAGAAAATCTGCTACCACATTTTCGGACCCCCTTAGATGAATAGCCGATATTGAAAGAACATTTCTCTCCGCCCAGTGGAAAATTCTTGCCGCCAAGGATTGTAACCATTTCCCTCTTGGACCTCCTTGTCGACGAAGAAAAGAGATGGTGGTGCTGTTGTCTGAGAAAACTTTTACGTGATTTCCTCTGAGCAAGTGTTGACATCTTTGAAGAGTTTCCCAGACCGCCTTTAGCTCCCTGAAATTTGACGACCTGTGTCGTATCTCTTTGGGCCACATCCCTTGTAGATATCTGTTTCCTATGCTTGCTCCCCAGCCTTTTTGGCTGGCATCCGTATAGATTTGGATTGAAGGAAGAAGGATCCAGTCTACTGAATTTCCTAAGTTTGAAGGGTCTGTCCACCAGGAAAGGGAATTTTTTAGCTCTCTTGACAGTCTCATTTTCTTGTCTAATCCCGACGGTTGTCTGTTCCAAACTAACAGGATCGATTTCTGTAACGGTCTTGATCGGGCCTGTGCCCATTTCACGCTCGGAATGCATGATGTCATCAGTCCTAAGTTCCGCATGGCTTATCTGATTGAGGTGGTCTTCCGTTTCTCGAAGTTGTAAATTTCCAGTTTTATTTTTTCTCTTATCTCCTGGGGCAATGAGGACTTCTGAAGACTGGAATCTAAAAGTACCCCTAGAAATACTTTTGTAGTACTTGGATGGAGGCTTGATTTTTCCCAAATGATGTTCCACCCCAAATATTCCAGGGTTTTGATCGTATGATCTTGTTGACTGAGAAGAAGAGACTCTGACTCTGCTACCAACAATATATCGTCCAGGTAAGGGATTATTACAATCCCCTGTGTTCTTAAGCAGGCCGCTACTTCTGTCATAACCTTTGTGAATATTCGGGGGGCCGATGATAGACCGAAGGGTAGGCAAGTGAATTGAAAGTGGTGTACTGTGTCCTCTTGCTCTAGAGCGAACCTTAGGTATTGCTGGTGACTTGGGTGAATTGGAACATGGTAATATGCATCCTTGAGGTCTAGGGTGCACATTACCGATCCCTTCTCTATCAATGGAATGCTGGTTTTTATAGTTTCCATTTTGAACCTTTTGTATTCCACCCACTGGTTTAAGGGCTTGAAGTTTATAACCGTACGGCGTTTGCCTGAGGGTTTTAACACCGAGAATAGGGAGGAATAATGGCCTAAACCCTGCTCTGATGGGGGACCTGTTTTACCACATGTACGGATTGAAGGACTAATATATCCTGCCATAGACTTCTGAGATCTACGGGGGAGTGAGGACGAGTGATTTGGAAACGACGAGGGGGAGTATGGGAGAAGTCTATTTTGTAACCTTCCCCTAAGGAACGTAGGATCCATTGATTTTTTGTAATGGACGCCCACTTGTCCTGAAAGAAACGAAGCCTGCCCCCTACTCCAATGGCTTCATGGTCTAGCTGGGCATCCAGAGGCGACCTGATCTGCTCTGTCCTTTCCTCCCTTCCTGTAAGACCATCTCCCTGTCTTAGCCTTACCCCTGTAATCATGTTTAGGGGAGCGACGGGTTCCACGAAAGGGCCGGTATCTCTTAACCCTATCCTCGGGAAACCCTTTTTTCTTGTCGGACGCTCTTTCTAGGATCTCGGCCAACACTGGACCAAAGACGCGGGTACCCGAAAAAGGAATTGAGCACAGCTTATTTTTTGAGTGGCTATCACCCGACCAAGTTTTTAGCCATATTGCCCGTCTAGCGTTATTAGATAGTACACTACATCTAGCTGCGAACCTGACCGCGGCTCAGTGTCCCCCGCGGCTCAGCCTCAGTGTCCCCCGCGGCTCGGCGTCCCCCCGCGGCTCGGCGTCCCCCCGCGGCTCAGCGTCCCCCCGCAGCTCAGCGTGCCCCGCGGCTCATCGTCCCCCACGTCTCAGCCTCAGCGTCCCCCCGCGGCTCAGCGTCCCCCCGCGGCTCAGCGTCCCCCGCGGCTCAGCGTCCCCCCGCAGCTCAGCGTGCCCCGCGGCTCAGCGTCCCCCCGCGGCTCAGCGTCCCCCGCGGCTCAGCGTCCCTCCGCAGCTCAGCATCCCCCACGGCTCAGCCTCAGTGTCCCCCGCGGCTCAGCGTCCCCCCGCGGCTCAGCGTGCCCCGCGGCTCAGCGTCCCCCACGGCTCAGCCTCAGCGTCCCCCCGCGGCTCAGCGTCCCCCCACGGCTCGGCGTCCCCCCGCGGCTCAGCGTCCCCCCGCGGCTCAGCGTCCCCCGCGGCTCAGCGTCCCCCCGCGGCTCAGCGTGCCCCGCGGCTCAGCGTCCCCCACGGCTCAGCCTCAGTGTCCCCCGCGGCTCAGCGTGCCCCGCGGCTCAGCGTCCCCCACGGCTCAGCCTCAGTGTCCCCCGCGGCTCGGCGTCCCCCCGCGGCTCGGCGTCCCCCCGCAGCTCAGCGTGCCCCCGCGGCTCAGCGTCCCTCACGGCTCAGCGTCCCCCCGCGGCTCAGCGTCCCCCCGCGGCTCAGCGTCCCCCACGGCTCAGCCTCAGTGTCCCCCGCGGCTCAGCGTCCCCTCGCGACTCAGCGTCCCCCCGCGGCTCAGCGTGCCCCGCGGCTCAGCGTCTCCCACGGCTCAGCCTCAGTGTCCCCCGCGGCTCAGCGTCCCCCCGCGGCTCAGCGTCCCCCCGCGGCTCAGCGTCCCCCGCGGCTCAGCGTCCCCCCGCGGCTCGGCGTCCCCCACGGCTCAGCCTCAGTGTCCCCCGCGGCTCAGCGTCCCCCGCGGCTCAGCCTCCGTGTCCCCCGCGGCTCAGCCTCAGTGTCCCCCGCGGCTCAGCGTCCCCCCGCGGCTCAGCGTCCCCCCGTGGCTCGGCGTCCCCCCGCGGCTCGGCGTCCCCCACGGCTCAGCCTCAGTGTCCCCCGCGGCTCAGCGTCCCCCCCGGCTCGGCGTCCCCCCGCGGCTCGGCGTCCCCCACGGCTCAGCCTCACTGTCCCCCGCGGCTCAGCGTCCCCCGCGGCTCAGCGTCCCCCCGCAGCTCAGCGTGCCCCGTGGCTCAGTGTCCCCCGCGGCTCGGCGTCCCCCGCGGCTCGGCGTCCCCCCGCAGCTCTGCGTGCCCCGCGGCTCAGTGTCCCCCGCGGCTCAGCGTCCCCCCGCGGCTCAACGTCCCCCCGCGGCTCAGCGTCCCCCCGCGGCTCAGCGTCCCCCGCGGCTCAGCGTCCCCCCGCAGCTCAGCGTCCCCCCGCGGCTCAGCGTCCCCCCGCAGCTCAGCGTCCCCCACGACTCAGTGTCCCACCACAGCTCAGCGTCCCCCGCGGCTCAGCGTCCCCCCGCAGCTCAGCGTCCCCCGCGGCTCAGTGTCCCCCCACAGCTCAGTGTCCCCCGCGGCTCAGTGTCCCCCCACAGCTCAGCGTCCCCCGCGGCTCAGCGTCCCCCGCGGCTCAGTGCCCCCCGCGGCTCAGCCTCAGTGCCCCCCGCGGCTCAGTGTCCCCCCGCGGCTCAGCGTCCCCCGCGGCTCAGCCTCAGTGCCCCCCGCGGCTCAGCGTCCCCCCGCGGCTCAGCGTCCCCCCGCGGCTCGGCGTCCCCCGCGGCTCGGCGTCTCCCTCAGCTCCTTGTCCCCCTCGGCTCGGTGTCTCCTTCAGCTCGGTGTATCCCCTCAGCTTCATGTCCCCCGCAGCTCCGTGTCCCCCTCAGCTCCTCCTCTCCATAGACTCTTACAAGCACCAAATGTCACCTCCTACTTCAGTCATCAGGAAAAGTGTCCGGAGAGAAGGCAGCTGCTGACGGCTCAGATATAGGAGAATCTTTCTGATATCCCCTGCACTATTGGTTATGACAGTTACATTATGTAGACCACCAGCATGGCCGACACGCGTGGACTCGCTGCATTTCAGTTCTCTGTGTTCATCAGAATAGACGTTTAATGATTTTCAATGATCACCTACGTGATTGGGGGCTCAGGATCTGAACATCCTCCAGATGCCGACTCTGTGAATACCCGGCACTGGTGTCTAACAGCCAGAGCTGAACTCCGAAAGTGGCTGTAAAACATCCAAACGCTGCTGTCTGTCTCTGACGCTGCTGTCTGTCTCTGACGCTGCTGTCTGTCTCTGACGCTGCTGCCTATCTCTGACACTGCTGCCTATCTCTGACACTGCTGCCTGTCTCTGACACTGCTGCCTATCTCTGACGCTGCTGCCTATCTCTGATCTGACCTTGCTGCCTATCTCTGATGCTGCTGCCTGTCTCTGGCGCTGCTGCCTGTCTCTTACGCTGCTGCCTGTCTCTTACGCTGCTGCCTATCTCTGACACTGCTGCCTATCTCTGACGCTGCTGCCTATCTCTGATCTGACCTTGCTGTCTATCTCTGATCTTGCTGCCTGTCTCTGTCGCTGCTGCCTGTCTCTGGCGCTGCTGTCTGTCTCTGGCGCTGCTGTCTGTCTCTGGCGCTGCTGCCTATCTCTGACACTGCTGCCTATCTCTGACGCTGCTGCCTATCTCTGATCTGACCTTGCTGTCTATCTCTGATGCTGCTGCCTGTCTCTGATGCTGCTGCCTGTCTCTGGCGCTGCTGTCTGTCTCTGGCGCTGCTGTCTGTCTCTGGCGCTGCTGTCTGTCTCTGATCTTACTGTCTATCTCTGATCTTGCTATCTATCCCTGATGCTGCTGTCTGTCTCTGATGCTGCTATCTCTGGCACGTCTATCTCTGATCTTGCTGTCTATCTCTGATGCTGCTGTCTGTCTCTGACGCTGCTGTCTTTCTCTGACGCTGCTGTCTTTCTCTGACGCTGCTGTCTTTCTCTGACGCTGCTGTCTATCTCTGACGCTGCTGTCTGTCTCTGGCGCTGCTATCTGTCTCTGACCTTGCTGCCTGTCTCTGACCTTGCTGTCTGTATCTGACCTTGCTGTCTGTGCTGCCTGTCTCTGACCTTGCTGTCTATCTCTGGCGCTGCTGCCTGTCTCTGACGCTGCTGTCTGTCTCTGACGCTGCTGTCTGTCTCTGACGCTGCTGTCTGTCTCTGACGCTGCTGCCTATCTCTGACACTGCTGCCTATCTCTGACACTGCTGCCTGTCTCTGACACTGCTGCCTATCTCTGACGCTGCTGCCTATCTCTGATCTGACCTTGCTGCCTATCTCTGATGCTGCTGCCTGTCTCTGGCGCTGCTGCCTGTCTCTTACGCTGCTGCCTGTCTCTTACGCTGCTGCCTATCTCTGACACTGCTGCCTATCTCTGACGCTGCTGCCTATCTCTGATCTGACCTTGCTGTCTATCTCTGATCTTGCTGCCTGTCTCTGTCGCTGCTGCCTGTCTCTGGCGCTGCTGTCTGTCTCTGGCGCTGCTGTCTGTCTCTGGCGCTGCTGCCTATCTCTGACACTGCTGCCTATCTCTGACGCTGCTGCCTATCTCTGATCTGACCTTGCTGTCTATCTCTGATGCTGCTGCCTGTCTCTGATGCTGCTGCCTGTCTCTGGCGCTGCTGTCTGTCTCTGGCGCTGCTGTCTGTCTCTGGCGCTGCTGTCTGTCTCTGATCTTACTGTCTATCTCTGATCTTGCTATCTATCCCTGATGCTGCTGTCTGTCTCTGATGCTGCTATCTCTGGCACGTCTATCTCTGATCTTGCTGTCTATCTCTGATGCTGCTGTCTGTCTCTGACGCTGCTGTCTTTCTCTGACGCTGCTGTCTATCTCTGACGCTGCTGTCTGTCTCTGGCGCTGCTATCTGTCTCTGACCTTGCTGCCTGTCTCTGACCTTGCTGTCTGTATCTGACCTTGCTGTCTGTGCTGCCTGTCTCTGACCTTGCTGTCTATCTCTGGCGCTGCTGCCTGTCTCTGACGCTGCTGTCTGTCTCTGACGCTGCTGTCTGTCTCTGACCTTGCTGCCTGTCTCTGGCGCTGCTGCCTGTCTCTGACCTTGCTGCCTGTCTCTGGCGCTGCTGTCTGTCTCTGACGCTGCTGCCTGTCTCTGACCTTGCTGCCTGTCTCTGACCTTGCTGTCTGTCTCTGACGCTGCTGCCTGTCTCTGACCTTGCTGCCTGTCTCTGGCGCTGCTGTCTGTCTCTGACGCTGCTGCCTGTCTCTGACCTTGCTGCCTGTCTCTGGCGCTGCTGCCTGTCTCTGACGCTGCTGCCTGTCTCTGACGCTGCTGTCTGTCTCTGACCTTGCTGCCTGTCTCTGACCTTGCTGCCTGTCTCTGGCGCTGCTGCCTGTCTCTGACGCTGCTGTCTGTCTCTGACGCTGCTGTCTGTCTCTGACCTTGCTGTCTATCTCTGGCGCTGCTGCCTGTCTCTGACGCTGCTGCCTGTCTCTGACGCTGCTGCCTGTCTCTGACGCTGCTGTCTGTCTCTGACCTTGCTGCCTGTCTCTGGCGCTGCTGCCTGTCTCTGACCTTGCTGCCTGTCTCTGGCGCTGCTGTCTGTCTCTGACGCTGCTGTCTGTCTCTGACCTTGCTGCCTGTCTCTGGCGCTGCTGCCTGTCTCTGACGCTGCTGTCTGTCTCTGACCTTGCTGCCTGTCTCTGACCTTGCTGTCTGTCTCTGGCGCTGCTGCCTGTCTCTGGCGCTGCTGCCTGTCTCTGGCGCTGCTGCCTGTCTCTGACGCTGCTGTCTGTCTCTGACGCTGCTGCCTGTCTCTGACGCTGCTGTCTGTCTCTGACGCTGCTGTCTGTCTCTGGCGCTGCTGCCTGTCTCTGGCGCTGCTGCCTGTCTCTGACGCTGCTGCCTGTCTCTGGCGCTGCTGCCTGTCTCTGACGCTGCTGCCTGTCTCTGACGCTGCTGTCTGTCTCTGACCTTGCTGCCTGTCTCTGGCGCTGCTGCCTGTCTCTGACCTTGCTGCCTGTCTCTGGCGCTGCTGTCTGTCTCTGACCTTGCTGCCTGTCTCTGACCTTGCTGTCTGTCTCTGGCGCTGCTGCCTGTCTCTGGCGCTGCTGCCTGTCTCTGACGCTGCTGCCTGTCTCTGACGCTGCTGTCTGTCTCTGACCTTGCTGCCTGTCTCTGACCTTGCTGTCTGTCTCTGGCGCTGCTGCCTGTCTCTGGCGCTGCTGCCTGTCTCTGACGCTGCTGTCTGTCTCTGACCTTGCTGTCTAGATGGATTGTGTGAAGGTGTTTGCACATACGATCATGGTGCAGTGATGGCTTTCTATGACATTGGGGGCTTGCTGAAGACCCCCACCGCTGCCACCAGGGTCCTCTTCTCTGACTATAGGCTGCACTGTATTCTGCAGTACCGTGGTGTTACAGTACACGGCGTGAAGAGGACTAAAAACAGATGTAAAATCTGCTGCAGAATGGAGGTGTCTCGTAGAGGGGGGTCCCACAGGAGGGTCCCGCACTCGGCTCTGCATTATCCGAGCACCGCTGGCTGCAGGGGTCCTCAGATGCAATCATGAGCATGAATTGTGGCAGCGCAGGTGTAGCAGACCGGGCACCGGGCGCTGCTGGATCTGTGAAGATGATCCGAACACATTGCAGATAATTCCCGAGGTCTGAACCCTATAGGTGCCGACACTTAACAGGTCACAACACTGACAAAGTATTCAATCCCAGAGGTGGAGACAGGAGCAGCGTCCCCCGGGGAAGCCAAACTGGAGTCATCGCCTACATTTCCTTGTTGATTAGGTCAAAGGCTACGTTCACACACGTTGTGTTTTGCTGCGTATTTTGCAGCAGATTTTTGTGCAGATTTTCAGCTGCGTCTTGCAGTATAAGCAAAGTCTATGAGAAACTAGAATTCTCTGTTCACACGTGTTGCTTTTTGTTCGCTGTGTATTTTTTGCCTTTGTCTCGTTTTTGGAAAATAAAGCATGTCACTTGTTTCAGCGTTTTTTCTCACCACTCATTACTTCCTACGAGTGAAAAAGCGCTGAAAAAAGGCAGCTAAATTGGTTTATATTTTGTGATTAACGATCTTGTCTTGGTCACTGGGATGGTAGCTTGGATTAGGAGAGTTTAAATAAATGAGTGATGTGTAAAAGTGTAAACATTAGCTGACCTACCTGTGAGATTGAACAATACCTGTGGCGCAGGGAGGTGTGAAATTGAACAATATCTGTGGCCCAGGGAGGTGTGAAATTGAACAATATCTGTGGCCCAGGGAGGTGTGAAATTGAACAATATCTGTGGCCCAGGGAGGTGTGAAATTGAACAATGCCTGTGCAACTGAATGGCAGACCCCATAGTGTAAAAAGCAAATAGTGTCATACAAACTCAATGCATTGCCAGTGTCTAAACTATTCCTGAACAATTCACTTCCCCCACTATGCCAAAAACAGAATGAGATTTTTTTTTTCACAGAACTTTATGTACATGCATGAATAGAGACGGAAGGACAGTGAAAAAAATGCAGCAAAACATGCATTTTAGACGCAGCTGATTTCCTGCCAGAGAAAAGTTGGCAACAGATTTGCAGCAAATTTAGCTGCAGAAAAAAACACAACGTGTGTGAACAAAGAGTAAAACTGAATACTGATATTTAATCAACTGATGAAACCGGACGTTAATTCCCCAACAACATCCACAAGCAGAGGATTCCCATCGAGAGGACGGACTTACCCGCCGCGAAGATCGACAGGAGATGGAACTGCTGGCACACGGTCAGAAAACCTCCCACAACCCCACATCATCAATCCACACCGCCATATAGAGCAATCCACTAATGTCGGCCACTGATTGCAAACAGGATTCGTTATTTTGCACCAAAAAAGTGATTTTCCTAACAAATTCATTCAAGGCCATGTTGCAAAATTGAATAGACAACATTGAATGTCTTTAGAGCAAAGCAGAATTCTAAGTGACAAGAATCCCCTCAGGTCAGCGTCATCCTTCATTACACTGATTTCCAGCAGAAGGGCGACAATAAGAGGCTGATGCCTAACACAGAAAACCCCCCTACCCATTATATGCTGTCAGCAATGGCACCACAGGGAAGAGAAATGTCACCAAAAATGTGACGGCTGCAAGAAGATCAGTGAAGCTTTACTAATCGGTCAGATGCTGGAGCAAAACTGATAGAAAATGTAAGAAAGATGGAGCTGCAGCATCTCAAAGCCGACCACAGAAGTCACCACTGAAACCGGAGGACGTGATGAGAAGAAAATCCACATGTAAGTCCCCTGCCGTTATCTAAAGAAGTAGAAAGCCGAACCGAGGGACACCGCAGAGGAGCAGCAGCATGGGGGAGGTTCCACAGAGGATCCGCACCTAAAGCCCAGGCACAAAAAAGTAGCTGACAATGTGCCGGGGACCCTGGGTGAGAAATATGGAGACCCCTGGACTCTGTGCTCCGGGGGATGAGACCAAGAGAAATGGGATCACAGAGGTGAAGAGGGCAAAGAAAACTGCACGGAGCCCCCAATGAGATCTGGTGGTGGCCGTGTCCTTATGTGGGGGGCACATGAGCTCTTGGTGTCAGGGGGCAGATGAGCTGCCGGTGTCAGGGGGGGGGGGACATGAGCTGCTGTTGTTGTCGGGGTGGGCACAACAGGTGTAGGGGGAACACAAGCTGCTGGTGTCGGGGCACATGTGAGCAGTGTTCAGCATTAAATATATGTGGGATGTTATGTGCATGTACAACATTACACAGTCTCACCCTTCCGGTGGCCCGCCTGGGATAGAACAGCTGCGACTTTGGAACTTCCAGGGCCGACTACCTTAACCAGTGGCCCCCCTCAGAGAGAGGGAAGCTGACAGTCCATCGAGGTACAAGGCCAGGAGACCCGAGGGTCCCACCCTGACCTCTCCAAGAGTTTCCATGGGTCCAGATGACCGGCTGGTCCCAATCTGGCTTCTCCGAATGTCTCCATGGTTCCAGGCGACTGGAGGGTCCCATCTGGCAACCCCAAACAACATATCCATGGGGCCAGGTGACTTCATCGCCCCAACCTGGTCTCCTCAAATGTATCCATGGGCTCTCTGATGGTCAATGGAGCAGATCCGTATCTTTCCAGTCAGGGCCATATACTCTTAGGCTGGAAACATGTAGAATCCAAATCGGTGTCTCTGGATAAAGCTACCAAGTTGATGGTCTGAAGAGTCAGATCTTTGATTCTCCTTGTAAAGTCTCTTTCAAAGTCTCTTTCAATTCTCTCTGTTTCAAATCTCCCTGCTACAGAGGCATATGTTCCTTAAACAGTTCACATTTGTCTTTCAAGTACACATCCACAGGGCAAGGGTTAGGGAGGGTATTATTCCACAGGGCTCAGGTCTCATTGTTTGAGCTTTTAATCAATTTACATATCTGGTATAGCAGGGGGCTCTTGTAAATAAACATCTAGCTGGCTTTAGTACAATATGCAACTAGCAGAGTAACAATCATCATTGTTTCAGAACCAAGAGGAGACAACATTCAAGGTTATACAAATTGTATGTCCTTCTTGACCAACCACAGAAATACACATATATTTACAAGTTAACAGAAACACAATAGTGTATTTTTCTTGGCCTAACCAATCTAAATGTCTGGCTGATGAAGATAAGCTGTTTTGTCACATGTGTGTGTACAATATTACATATATATATGTGTACAGTATTTTATGAGTGTACAGTATTATATGTATATATGTGTGTACAGTATTTTATATATATACATTACAGACAAAAAGTTTGGACACACCTTCTCATTTAAAGATTTTTCTGTATTTTCATGACTATGAAAATTGTACATTCACACTGAAGGCAGCAAAACTATGAATTACCACATGTGGAATTATATACTTAACAAAAAAGTGTGAAACAACTGAAAATATGTCTTATATTCTAGGTTCTTCACAGTAGCCACCTTTTGCTTTGATGACTGCTTTGCACACTCTTGGCATTCTCTTGAGGAGCTACAAGAGGTAGTCACCGGAAATGGTCTTCCAACAATCTTGAAGGAGTTCCCAGAGATGCTTAGCACTTGTTGGCCCTTTTGCCTTCACTCTGCGGTCCAGCTCACCCCAAACCATCTCGATTGGGTTCAGGTCTGGTGACTGTGGAGGCCAAGTCATCTGCCGTAGCCCCCCATCACTCTCCTCCATGGTCAAATAGCCCTTACACAGCCTGGAGGTGTGTTTGGGGTCATTGTCCTGTTGAAAAATAAATGATGGTCCAACTAAACGCAAACCGGATGGAATAGCATGAAGCTGCAAGATGCTGTGGTAGCCATGCGGGTTCAGTATGCCTTCAATTTTGAATAAATCCCCAACAGTGTCAGCAGCAAAGCCCCCCCACACCATCACACCTCCTCCTCCATGCTTCACGGTGGGAACCAGGCATGTAGAGTCCATCCGTTCACCTTTTCTGCGTTGCACAAAGACACGGTGGTTGGAACCAAAGATCTCAAATTTGGACTCATCAGACCAAAGAACAGATTTCCACTGGTCTAATGTCCATTCCTTGTGTTATTTAGCCCAAACAAGTCTCTGCTTGTTGCCTGTCCTTAGCAGTGGTTTCCTAGCAGCTATTTTATCATGAAGACCTGCTGCACAAAGTCTCCTCTTAACAGTTGTTGTAGAGATGTGTCTGCTGCTAGAACTCTGTGTGGCATTGACCTGGTCTCTAATCTGAGCTGCTGTTAACCTGCGATTTCTGAGGCTGGTGACTCGGATAAACTTATCCTCAGAAGCAGAGGTGACTCTTGGTCTTCCTTTCCTGGGGCGGTCCTCATGTGAGCCGGTTTCTTTGTAGCGCTGGATGGTTTTTGCAACTGCACTTGGGGACACTTTCAAAGTTTTCCCAATTTTTCGGACTGACTGACCTTCATTTATTAAAGTAATGATGGCCACTCGTTTTTCTTTACTTAGCTGCTTTTTTCTTGCCATAATACAAATTCTAACAGTCTATTCAGTAGGACTATCAGCTGTGTATCCACCTGACTTCTGTACAACACAACTGATGGTCCCAACCCCATTTATAAGGCAAGAAAATAGGAATTATTCCTATCGTTAATTACGTTTCCAGGAGTCCATCATAACGGCACGACAGGAGTTAAGTCCTCTGTTCCTCTAGGGACAGGAAACACATGAGAGGTTAAAAGCCCCCAACCCTCATCACACCCCCAGTGTTTGTACTAATCACCAACCAGGATGGATGCAACTCTATTTTATTATATACATATACCAATGTTACATTCACATTAGTGACAGGGGAGGGAAATATGGTGCTGTTATGATGGACTCCTGGAAACCTAATTATCGGTAGGAATAATTCCTATTTTACCAGTACGTCCATCATAACGGCACGCCAGGAGACATACCAAATCAAAAATTGGAACGTTTAGGGCTGGACTACTGCCTGAAGGACTTTACGGCCATAGGCTAATTGTTGACTGAATGATACATCTAACTTATAATGTTTACTGAATGTTGATATACTAGACCAGGTTGCTGCCTGGCAGATTTGCCCTAGTGACGCTCACGCTTTCTCCACCCAAGAAGCGGAGATTACTCGAGTGGAATGAGTTTTAAGAGAAATTGGCGGATCCTTCCCCTCTGATTCGTATGCGAGGGCGATAGTCCTTGTCAACCACCTTGCTAGAGTCGGCTTAGACGCTTTCTTGCCTTTATTCACACCCGAGAATTGCAGAAAAAGGTTTGAGTCTCTCCTCCAGAGGGCTGTGACTTCTATATACCGAATAATTGCCCTCCTGACGTCCAAGGTATGGAAGGATTTTTCATTTTTGGGAGACTGGCAGAAAGACGGCAATATTATTTCTTGATTCAGGTTCGTACTGGACACCACCTTAGGGTGAAAGGAGGGATCCAGTTTAAGAACCAATCTGTCCTCCAGAATCTTAAGGTATGGGTCCAGAACTGAGAGGGCCTGGATCTCACCTACCCGCTTCACTGTAGTAACTGCCACAAGAAAGGCTGATTTCATAGAAAGCAGGTCTATTGATGTTTCTTCCAGGGGTTCAAAGGGAGACTTACATAAATCCCTCAACACCAGGTTCAGATCCCACGGCGATACTAGACTCCTTTTCGTGGGTTTTAAACGAGAAGTTGCTTTTATGAACCTTGATATCCATGGGTGGTCTATTAAGGAGTTGTCCAAAAAAGCACTTAGGGCCGAAATATGAACTTTTAACGTATTTGACCTCAGACCCTTATCAAACCCCCTGTTGGAGGAAATCCAGTATCTTTGGAATATTGGGGCGAGACGAATTTCCCACAGACTGACCTGCAAAGCTACAGAACTGTCTCCAGATCCTAGAATAGATGGCTGACGTTACTGGTTTCCTACGGGCTTGGAGAGTTGTAATCACTCGATGAGAAAGGCCCTTAGAGGCTAGGATACGCCTCTCAGGTTCCATGCTGTCAGCTGGAGGAATTGGATGTAATAAGGGACCCTGCGATCGAAGATCTCTCCTGGCTGGGAGTCTGAATGGGAGATCCACCGACATCCGGTGTAGCAGAGGAAACCAGCTCTTTTTGGGCCAGTAAGGCGCTATCAGGATAAGAGCTCCGCTCTCCTGTTGGATTTTCCTTAGTATTCTTGAGCTGAGAGGGACTGGAGGAAAAGCGTACACCAGTTTTGTTCCCCATGATTGAGAAAGGGCATCTATTCCTTCTGGGCTGTCGGCTGGATCCAAGAAAAAAAAAGCGCTGCAGTTTCCTGTCTTTTCTTGTCGCGAACAGGTCTATAGACGGGGTGCCCCATCGTTAAATGATTTGATGAAAAACATCTGGATTCAGCTCCCAATCTGAGGGACCAACTCTTGCTCTGCTGAGAAAATCTGCTACCACATTTTCGGACCCCCTTAGATGAATAGCCGATATTGAAAGAACATTTCTCTCCGCCCAGTGGAAAATTCTTGCCGCCAAGGATTGTAACCATTTCCCTCTTGGACCTCCTTGTCGACGAAGAAAAGAGATGGTGGTGCTGTTGTCTGAGAAAACTTTTACGTGATTTCCTCTGAGCAAGTGTTGACATCTTTGAAGAGTTTCCCAGACCGCCTTTAGCTCCCTGAAATTTGACGACCTGTGTCGTATCTCTTTGGGCCACATCCCTTGTAGATATCTGTTTCCTATGCTTGCTCCCCAGCCTTTTTGGCTGGCATCCGTATAGATTTGGATTGAAGGAAGAAGGATCCAGTCTACTGAATTTCCTAAGTTTGAAGGGTCTGTCCACCAGGAAAGGGAATTTTTTAGCTCTCTTGACAGTCTCATTTTCTTGTCTAATCCCGACGGTTGTCTGTTCCAAACTAACAGGATCGATTTCTGTAACGGTCTTGATCGGGCCTGTGCCCATTTCACGCTCGGAATGCATGATGTCATCAGTCCTAAGTTCCGCATGGCTTATCTGATTGAGGTGGTCTTCCGTTTCTCGAAGTTGTAAATTTCCAGTTTTATTTTTTCTCTTATCTCCTGGGGCAATGAGGACTTCTGAAGACTGGAATCTAAAAGTACCCCTAGAAATACTTTTGTAGTACTTGGATGGAGGCTTGATTTTTCCCAAATGATGTTCCACCCCAAATATTCCAGGGTTTTGATCGTATGATCTTGTTGACTGAGAAGAAGAGACTCTGACTCTGCTACCAACAATATATCGTCCAGGTAAGGGATTATTACAATCCCCTGTGTTCTTAAGCAGGCCGCTACTTCTGTCATAACCTTTGTGAATATTCGGGGGGCCGATGATAGACCGAAGGGTAGGCAAGTGAATTGAAAGTGGTGTACTGTGTCCTCTTGCTCTAGAGCGAACCTTAGGTATTGCTGGTGACTTGGGTGAATTGGAACATGGTAATATGCATCCTTGAGGTCTAGGGTGCACATTACCGATCCCTTCTCTATCAATGGAATGCTGGTTTTTATAGTTTCCATTTTGAACCTTTTGTATTCCACCCACTGGTTTAAGGGCTTGAAGTTTATAACCGTACGGCGTTTGCCTGAGGGTTTTAACACCGAGAATAGGGAGGAATAATGGCCTAAACCCTGCTCTGATGGGGGACCTGTTTTACCACATGTAGGGATTGAAGGACTAATATATCCTGCCATAGACTTCTGAGATCTACGGGGGAGTGAGGACGAGTGATTTGGAAACGACGAGGGGGAGTATGGGAGAAGTCTATTTTGTAACCTTCCCCTAAGGAACGTAGGATCCATTGATTTTTTGTAATGGACGCCCACTTGTCCTGAAAGAAACGAAGCCTGCCCCCTACTCCAATGGCTTCATGGTCTAGCTGGGCATCCAGAGGCGACCTGATCTGCTCTGTCCTTTCCTCCCTTCCTGTAAGACCATCTCCCTGTCTTAGCCTTACCCCTGTAATCATGTTTAGGGGAGTGACGGGTTCCACGAAAGGGCCGGTATCTCTTAACCCTATCCTCGGGAAACCCTTTTTTCTTGTCGGACGCTCTTTCTAGGATCTCGGCCAACACTGGACCAAAGACGCGGGTACCCGAAAAAGGAATTGAGCACAGCTTATTTTTTGAGTGGCTATCACCCGACCACGTTTTTAGCCATATTGCCCGTCTAGCGTTATTAGATAGTACACTACATCTAGCTGCGAACCTGACCGATTCGGCTGAGGCATCAGCCATGAATTGTGTCACCAGTTTTAACATAGGAAGAGAGTCTGATAGCATTTCTACAGGGGAGTCGGACCTAATTTGATATGACAGCTCGTCCAACCAAAGGCACATGGATCTTGCCACTGAAGTGGCAGCGATATTAGATTTGATTATGGCTGCTGAGGCTTCCCAACTCCTCTTGAGCATGCTCTCCGCCTTCCTATCCATTGCGTCTTTGAGGCAAGACGAATCTTCAAAGGGGAGGGACGTTTTCTTAGCCACTTTTGCTATTGGGACATCTACCTTAGGGATTTCCTCCCAAAGTTTGATGTCCTCCGGATTGAAAGGAAGACGGGATTTAAAGTCTCTTGACACAATGAGTCTTTTCTCCACTTCTTCCCATTCCTCCATAATCATCGTTTTTAGATGCTCATTTACTGGGAACACTATTCCTCTGAGTCCTCAGACCCGCGAACATTTTATCTTGTCTGGAGTGGGAGACCTGAGTGTCTTCCAAGTTCATAGTATGTCTAACGGATTTCAATAGCTCATCCGTATGTTCTGCAGAGAAGACATATTTTTTTCTCTCTTGTGAGGATAACAGAGAAGCGATCCTCGTCCTCTTCCAGACTGTGCTCTGATGCGGAGTCTAAATATTCCCCTTCCTCAGACAACTCTTCCATCTCCCACCTGGGTCTTTTCTGGCGAGGAGAGGGTTGAACTATTTGGGGTGACGGCTGTGTATGGGAAGGTATAAGGCTCGAGACTGTGTTCTGGACCTCCTCACGGATCATAGATCTCATGTCCGTCAGAAAGGAAGCTTTTTCTTCTTTTAAATCTTCAGCTATACATTCTTTACACAGCCTCTTTTTATACGAGTCCTGAAGCTTAGTGTTACAGGATACACATCTTTTGGATTTTTTGGAGGACGATCCTGACCTCTGAGCTCCCCTATCCTAATTCAGAAAAAAGGGGACACAGGAGATTGCTAATAAAAGACCTGTCCTGGATTACAGGGTTCAATTATCCAGGCAAGGGCCTGAGACTGTACTCACACTGCCCAGGGACTCTGAAGGGGCTTCTGACCGTGTAGGATTGGATTCCATTGTGTCAGAGTGTGTGTGCCTGAGGTGTACCCTTTTATAGGGTCTTACCTGATCCAGGTGAGTAGGCCATGTCCCCAGCGTCAACCTCTGCTTGTTGCCATTCCCTTTTTTTTTTTTTGATGTGCCCTGAAGGCTTACCACCGCCTCCGGGCACACTTGTGGTCTGGCCGCCGGAAGTCCCGCCTCCCGACGTCATCACCCCGGAAGGAGAAGCCCATGTGGCGTGCGTTCCACCCTGGAACGCACGCCGGCCAAAAGCGGATGTCCGCTTATCTGTCTCCGCCCCCAGTGTCTCCCGGCCGGAAGTCTAGGCTCCGTGGAACACACACAGCCTCCGATCTTCATGGAAAATGCCGGCGGCAGCGCAACGCTCAGAGCCCCCTGTCCGGGGGATACAGCGGCATGGCAGCGGTTCTTCTGGCTGAGGGACCACCGCCCAGTGGGGTATCAGTATGGAGTCTCTGGACCGAAGGAAGGGGAGCGTTCAGACCCCCCTGATTCCCCTGGCTCCCAGGTATTCTTTAGAGAGTTTGATGGGGGGTGGGGGGGCTTTAACCTCTTATGTGTTTCCTGTCCCTAGAGGAACAGAGGACTTAACTCCTGTCGTGCCGTTATGATGGACGTACTGGTAAATCCCACTTATTAAACCTGAAAGGGCACACCTGTGAAGTGAAGACCACTTCCGGTGACTACCTCTTGAAGCTCATCAAGAGAATGCCAAGAGTGTGCAAAGCAGTCATCAAAGCAAAAGGTGGCTACTGTGAAGAACCTAGAATATAAGACATATTTTCAGTGGTTTCACACTTTTTTGTTAAGTATATAATTCCACATGTGTTAATTCATAGTTTTGCTGCCTTCAGTGTGAATGTACAATTCTCATAGTCATGAAAATACAGAAAAATCTTTAAATGAGAAGGTGTGTCCAAACTTTTGCTCTGTACTGTGTATATATATATATATATATATATATATATATATATATATATATATATATATATATATATATATATATATATATATATATATATGTGTGTGTGTGTGAAAAAAACAGCTTCTTATCTTAATTAGCCAGATGTGTAGATTTGTTAAGCCAAGAGAAATACACTATTGTGTTTGTATTGTGTTCATTCACAATTCATCCGCGGATACTGAGGGAGCTGAGCTCAGTAATTGATGAACCGCTGTATCTCGTATTCTTACACTCTCTGGTAACAGGGGTGGTGGCACAGGATTGGAGGAGGCCGATGTGGTACCGATTTTTAAGAAAGGTAAGAAGGTGGATCCAGGTAAGTACCGTCCGGTAAGTCTGACATTAGTTGTGTGTGACGTATATGAGGGCATCATAAGAGATGAGCTGCAGAGTTATATTACAGAATAATATAATACATGATAATCACGGATTCATGAAGGATAAGTTGTGTTTAACCAACATGTCGGGTCTATGAGGAGGTGAGTGCAGATCTGGATGGTGGATGCCGCTGATGTGATCTATCTGGACTTTGATCCTGCAGCACATAACAGCCTTATACTGAAGCTCCAGAAGCCGGGACTGCGGGAACTATATGCAGATGGGTGAGGAACGGGCTAAATGATCGGAAACAAAGAGTCGCCATAAATGGTACGTTCTCTAACTGGGATATAGTCAGCAGGGGGGACCGCAGGGATCTGTACCGGGAGCAGTGGGGGACCGCAGGGATCTGTACTGGGAGCAGTGGGGGCCGTGAGGATATGTACCGGGAGCAGTGGGGGCGCAGGGATCTGTACCGGGAGGAGTGGGGGCCTCAGGGATCTGTACCGGGATCAGTGGAGGCCGCAGGGATCTGTACCGGGAGCAGTGGGGACCTCAGGGATCTGTACCGGGAGCAGTGGGGGCCGCAGGGATCTGTACCGGGAGCAGTGGGGGCCGCGAGGATCTGTACCGGGAGCAGTGGGGGCCGCGAGGATCTGTACCGGGAGCAGTGGGGACCGCAGGGATCTGTACCGGGAGCAGTGGGGGCCGCAGGGATCTGTACCGGGAGCAGTGGGGACTGCAGGGATCTGTACCGGGAGCAGTGGGGGCCGTGAGGATATGTACCGGGAGCAGTGGGGGCCGCAGGGATCTGTACCGGGAGCAGTGGGGACTGTGAGGATATGTACCGGGAGCAGTGGGGACCTCAGGGATCTGTACCGGGAGCAGGGGGGACCGCAGGGATCTGTACCGGGAGCAGTGGGGACTGCAGGGATCTGTTCCGGGAGCAGTGGGGGCCGCAGGGATCTGTACCGGGAGCAGTGGGGACCGCAGGGATCTGTACCGGGAGCAGTGGGGACCGCAGGGATCTGTACCAGGAGCAGGGGGGACTGCAGGGATCAGTACCGTGAGCAGGGGGGACCGCAGGGATCAGTACCGGGAGCAGGGGGGACCGCAGGGATCTGTACCGGGAGCAGTGGGGGCCGCAGGGATCTGTACTGGGAGCAGTGGGGACTGCAGGGATCTGTACCGGGAGCAGTGGGGGCCGCAGGGATCTGTACTGGGAGCAGTGGGGGCCGCAGGGATCTGTACTGGGAGCAGTGGGGGCCGCAGGCAGGGGCGTACATAGGAATCATGGGGCCCCATAGCAGAAGCTCTAATTGGGTCCCCCCCCCCCCAAAAAAAATGAAAATAATTGTCAGGGTCACCAAAGATCAGATCTCACAACTTTCCAGCCTTTACATAGTAATTTTCCTCCTGCTGAAGTCCTAGATTCCTCTTTCATTGCCCCATAAAGTGTGATGCCAATAAAAGGGCCCCCCAAACACAGTATGATACCCCCATGGTGAATTCCTCCACATGCACAGTATAATGACCCTACTGTACCCCACCTTAACTCCTAGGGTAAAGTATGCTGACCCCAACACAGTATGATCCCCTAACTGTGAGCCGCTAGAGAGGATGGTACATAATAAGGGACGACGCTATACATAATAAGAGAGGAAACTATATAACTAAGGATGGTGCTATACATAATAAGTGAGCACACTATATACTAAGGCACTGTGCTATACATAATAAGTGAGTACACTATATACTAAGGCACTGTGCTATACATAATAAGTGAGTATGTAGCACCCTGAGGATTCGGCTGCTACAGGGGTATTGCACCTCAACCCAGAGGTGTGATATTCCACTCCCGGGTAAGGATGGAGTGTGGAGCTGAGCTCAGTTAGCTGCATGCACTACACACATCCCATTTCCGGGGAACAGACCGATGGTACTCCCACTAGAGAAATGTGCAGGTACGACAGTGTCTGTCCCTGGCTGGAGTGGGAGGGGGGTGGAACATCCCAGTAGTGTAGGGGCAGATAGGGGGAGCAGCCTGGGTAAAGCTAGGAGCTCATTGGGTGCTGGTCACCTGAGCTCACACATAGAGGGAGTATATAAGGTGGGCACCATCTTAGATCAGGGTCAGTCTGTGAGACGTCAGTCAGTCAGTTGTCAGTCAGACAGTCTGTCTGAGAGCCTGAGAAGCAGAGCAGAGGAGAAGGAAGAGGGACCCAGAGGCGCAGGAAGAGGGGACCCCAAGAGCCCATAAGAGAGCTAATAGGGTGAAGGGTCGGCAACAGGGTACCGGATCCCAAGCTGGTGGAGGCCACAGCACTAATCCTCAGCCAGAGACCGGAGGTCGTGGGCAGGATCTGCCACGACCACCCACTAAATCCACCCGGAAGGCAGACCAAGAATAGGGTCAGGGAACCCAGAGACAAGGGTTTACCAACAAGAGGCCCGAGGGAGCCGGACTTAGGTGGATCCCTGGTGGGAACGGCCAGAAGAAGGGAGAGTCAGAAAGGAGCTCAGGACCATACTCAAGAATTGCCCGGGAGTTGACCGAGTCCAGGACCTGGTGGACGCAGCACGGCCTGGGTGGTCACTGCTGTACACAGTGACCCGAGCAACACCAGTAAGTAAAACCCTGGAACTGCATTTTATGCCTCTGAGTCTCCTTGCTGCACCTTCACAACCACCATCCTCCACGGCTGACCCCCTGAGGCTATACCCCTCCCGTTGGGGGTTATACTACCAAAGCTGCACACATACCAACAGCCTCAGCGGACCCTGCTGCAGCGGCGGCCTTTTGACCGCAAATCAACGGGTGGCGTAGTCGACACAAAGAACTCTAATAACATCTGTAGGACTGCCACACACTGAGTTTGACACCCTGGGCACGGACCGGGTCACAGCCACTCGGAGACTACAACCCCCATCTGATCCGGCTCCGGGTATCCCTAACAGCACTGGCCCAGGGGGCGCGTCAACTTTGGCGTAGTCGGCAGGATCACGTGCCCGCAACAACCGGGTACTGCGTGCCTGAAGAAAAATTCGCATTTACCTCAAAACGAAGTCTCCCGCCGGTTCCAGAGGGTCCCCGCCATCGGACGCCATCTCGGATCAGTTCCCGCCATTTGCCCGTCATCTGCAGCTTTTTCCCGCCATCCATGGAGTTTCCCGCCACAGGGAGACGATTCCTGCCATTTCCAAAGATTTCCCGCCTTGGAAGAGCGGACGCCATTATGGGCGTGCCAGAGGGTGGCAAGAGGTCACCTCCCATCGTGGGCCAGGTCGAAGAATGGCGCCAAAAGCGGAAACCGCGCCCACCAACAGAGACTGTGATGCTGGAAGTGTCCATCAGCGTAAAAGAACTGCCCCTGGAACTGACAATCACAAAGTTGCCCTGGGACCACCCTCAATGTGGGCGGAGACAGAACAAGAGAACGAAGATGGGTGCAGCCTGGAGCAGTCTGGAGAGAGCGCACCCGGAGACAAGAAGTCTGGAGAGGAGTCCAGAGAAAGCCTACCCGGAGATGGAGGGAGAGTCAGGCAGCACCGACCCAGTGGTCAAGAGCCTGTTGCAGGTCGCCACTCCAGAAGGCCTGCTGGAGATCCTAACACAGCTCCCCCGAGACCGGGAGTGTGCACAGACCGCGTTGGAGGGCCTCGCACGGAGGATGGCCCGGGTGCAGCGGGAGACGTTGGCGGAGTGGAGCCGAGAGATGGCCCAGCAGACCGGCACCCGTCAGCGGAGCACGCCACCTGAGACGAGGAGACAGACCGCCCCTGAGGATGGCGCAGGAGGAATGAAGGCAGGAGACGGCGCCGAGAAGGGAGCTGAACGGACGGAGGCAGGTAAAGGGGACGTCTCTACCCCGAGCCGAGAAACCGCGTGCCTGCCCCAGCTCCCCGTCGCAGAGCCCGAAATTCCCCCTGCCGTGCCCGTCGCTGCATCGTCACCGCCGCCGACTAGGCCTCAACCGGAAACCGCGGCCGCGACCCCTGTGACGTCACACGCCTCGACCTCGAGCGTGGCCAAGCAGGAAATACCACCGGCCTAGTCGCAAGGCCTAGTACCCCCGGGCGCCGCCATTCCAACAGCGCCCCCACCGGCCTGGCCGCAGGGCCGAGTAACCACGGGCGTCGCCGTTCTTACGGTGCCCTTTTCCTTTAGCGTGCCCCAAGCCTGGTCGCAAGGCCTGGTCAACCCGGGCGCCGCTACCACCACAGCGCCCATAGCACCTAAAGTACCGCACCTGGGTGAGGACCTGTTCGCCCAGCATACGTGCCCGGATGGGCAGCCCTTCATATGGCCACCGGAGTTTCACCATCCCCGACTCCGGAAAGAGAGACCCCTAGATGAACCCCTGATTCCGGTTCCGAAGCCCGCAAGGAGGACCTCGCCCCCGCTGGAGGAGGCACAGTTCGAGTGGGACCCCACTGGAGAAGACCTCATGGGGTTCACTCAGGAGACTCGGGCGGCCGCAGCGGAGCGTGCAGAGTGCTGCCGGCAGCAGCTCGAGGTCTTCGAGAGGGAGCGGAGAGAGAGGCGGGTCCGGGAACAGCAAGCCCAGATAAGGAGCGCGGAGCAGAAGAGCCGGACCAGGAGGAATCCCCGTGCAGCTCATGGTCCCCCTTCCACCGGGACTGTGATAAAATTCAACATGCAGCATGGGTGGGGCTTCATTAGAGACCATCATACCCCCGGCGACGTCTTTGTGACCCGCAGAGACGTAGAAAGCCATCTGCCGGAGGGACACAGAGGTCGTGACCTGTACGTAGGGGACGAGGTCACCTTCACCCGGCACAAGTGTGCCAAAGGACCCTACGCCCTCCATGTGCATCGCCTGACGGAGGAGGAGCTGCGGTGTGAGGAGGAGCAAGAGGACCCGGACGGGTCTGAAGAATCTAAAGAAGGAGCAGGAGGACGCCGTCGTTGAAGTACGGTAGAGAGAGACTGTACATAGTTACCCGTCAGGGTATAAGAACTGTTCTAGTTAAAATATAGTCCCCGTTGGGACCAGCCAATTGAACTGAATCCCGTGTGTCCCTATTCCCACTGACCGAGGACTGAGAGCGGTCATTCCTCCCTAATACCTGGCCGAGGACTGAGAGCGGCCATATTTCCCTTGTATATAGTTGCGCTTCCTAAGGCGCCCCCTACCGGTTTTGTAGGGAACTGTTTTATTCCAAGAGAGACTGTCGCACTTTACCCGGTCACAAGTTGCACCGTGACCGGAGGAACCAGAAACAAGAATGTTATTTATATGAAAAGTTTATTGCTGATATATATATATGATGTTTTCTATGTTTATGTTTATGAAAAAAAAAAAAATTGTATGTTTTGGATGTTTATATTTTACAGCCCGAGGACGTGCTGTGATTTACCAGGGGGGAATGTAGCACCCTGAGGATTCGGCTGCTACAGGGGTATTGCACCTCAACCCAGAGGTGTGATATTCCACTCCCGGGTAAGGATGGAGTGTGGAGCTGAGCTCAGTTAGCTGCATGCACTACACACATCCCATTTCCGGGGAACAGACCGATGGTACTCCCACTAGAGAAATGTGCAGGTACGACAGTGTCTGTTCCTGGCTGGAGTGGGAGGGGGGTGGAACATCCCAGTAGTGTAGGGGCAGATAGGGGGAGCAGCCTGGGTAAAGCTAGGAGCTCATTAGGTGCTGGTCACCTGAGCTCACACATAGAGGGAGTATATAAGGTGGGCACCATCTTAGATCAGGGTCAGTCTGTGAGACGTCAGTCAGTCAGTTGTCAGTCAGACAGTCTGTCTGAGAGCCTGAGAAGCAGAGCAGAGGAGAAGGAAGAGGGACCCAGAGGCGCAGGAAGAGGGGACCCCAAGAGCCCATAAGAGAGCTAATAGGGTGAAGGGTCGGCAACAGGGTACCGGATCCCAAGCTGGTGGAGGCCACAGCACTAATCCTCAGCCAGAGACCGGAGGTCGTGGGCAGGATCTGCCACGACCACCCACTAAATCCACCCGGAAGGCAGACCAAGAATAGGGTCAGGGAACCCAGAGACAAGGGTTTACCAACAAGAGGCCCGAGGGAGCCGGACTTAGGTGGATCCCTGGTGGGAACGGCCAGAAGAAGGGAGAGTCAGAAAGGAGCTCAGGACCATACTCAAGAATTGCCCGGGAGTTGACCGAGTCCAGGACCTGGTGGACGCAGCACGGCCTGGGTGGTCACTGCTGTACACAGTGACCCGAGCAACACCAGTAAGTAAAACCCTGGAACTGCATTTTATGCCTCTGAGTCTCCTTGCTGCACCTTCACAACCACCATCCTCCACGGCTGACCCCCTGAGGCTATACCCCTCCCGTTGGGGGTTATACTACCAAAGCTGCACACATACCAACAGCCTCAGCGGACCCTGCTGCAGCGGCGGCCTTTTGACCGCAAATCAACGGGTGGCGTAGTCGACACAAAGAACTCTAATAACATCTGTAGGACTGCCACACACTGAGTTTGACACCCTGGGCACGGACCGGGTCACAGCCACTCGGAGACTACAACCCCCATCTGATCCGGCTCCGGGTATCCCTAACAGCACTGGCCCAGGGGGCGCGTCAAGTACACTATATACTAATGCACTGTGCTATACATAATAAGTGAGTACACTATATACTAAGGGACTGTGCTATACATAATAAGTGAGTACACTATGTACTAAGGCACTGTGCTATACATAATAAGTGATACTTTATGTACTAAGGGACTGTCCTATACATAATAAGTGAGTACACTATATACTAAGGACTGTGCTATACATAATAAGTGAGTACACTATATACTAAGGGACTGTGCTATACATAATAAGTGAGTACACTATATACTAAGGGACTGTGCTATACATAATACGGCTACATTCCTGCATCTGTGTGCAGTGTCGGTGTGCTGCCCTGTTTTACTGATGCATTGAGCATGTCCTATTATAATCCTCAATATTGGATCAGAACAGGAGATTCTCTGACCCTCACAGATCTCATTCTCAGATTCGTGATTTTCATGGATGTGTGAATGGATCTATAAAACTCTACGAGTCCGTGGACCATCCGATAAAAAGATCTGACATTTCACACAAATGTTACAATGTGGCCTAAGGGATTTTACATGTAACATTATCACTCCCAGTCACACAGTGCAGATACAGAGTAATACTTACATCCAGGCACTTACCGCTGACGTCTCACTGATCAGAGCCGGTGTCTGCTGCTTCTTCTCCATCTGGCTTGTATACTTTTTTTGATCAAAAATAGTTCACTAAGTACCCTATATTTATTATGCAACTTTGCTTTACATTTATATATAATGATGGTAGGGTATGAGATATATTTTTTGTCTTTTGTAGGTTTTGCTTCTATTTCTTGCATGTCTACCATCTTAGACCTCAGTTCACATTGCTTGGTTTTTTGTCTTGTTTGCATTCTGTGCAAATTAAGGGTGTGGCATCCCCTTTGTTGAGCTGATTAGTATATATGTAGCTTACCATGGGCCTAGGTGGTCTGAAGTTGGGACCCCCGTCATTGCTCTGTCCCAGCACCCTCGTAATTGCTCTCTCCCAACACCCCCATCATTGCTCTCTCCCACCACCCCCATCATTGCTCTCTCCCAGCACCCCCGTCATTACTCTCTCCCAGCACCCCCATCATTACTCTCTCCCAGCACCCCCATCATTACTCTCTCCCAGCACCCCCATCATTACTCTCTCCCAGCACCCACGTCGTTGCTCTGTCCCAGCACCCTCATCATTGCTCTCTCCCAGCACCACTATCATTGCTCTCTTTCAGCACCCGCATCATTGCTCTGTCCCAGCACCCCCATCATTGCTCTGTCCCAGCACCTCCATCATTGCTTCTCCCAGCACTCCCATCATTGCTCTCTCCCAGCACCCCCATCATTGCACTCTCCCAGCACCCCCATCATTTCCTCTCAGCACCCCCATCATTACCCTGTCCCAGCACCTCCATCATTGCTCTCTCCCAGCCCCACACCATTGCTCTGTCCCAGCACCCCCATCATTGCTCTCTCCCAGCCCCCCACCATTGCTCTGTCCCAGCACCCCCATCATTGCTCTCTCCCAGCAACACGTCATTGCTCTCCCCTTCCCCGCCATCCCCATCATTGCTCTCCCCAGCCCTATCAGCCCCATTATTGCTCTTCCCAGCCCCATCATTCCCCTCCCCAGCCCCATTATTGCTCTTCCCAGCCCCATCAGCCCCATTATTGCTCTTCCCAGCCCCATCATTCCTCTCCCCAGCCCCATTATTGCTCTCCCCAGCCCCATCATTCCTCTCCCCAGCCCCATCAACTCCATTATTCCTCTCCCCAGCCACATTATTGCTCACCCCAGCCCCACCATCCCATCATTGCTCTCCCCAGCCCCATCATTCCTCTCCCCAGCCCCATCATTGCTCTCCCTAGCCCCACCATCCCATTACTCCTCTCCCCAGCCCCATCAACCCCATCATTCCTCTCCCCAGTCCCATCATTCCTCTCCCCAGCCCAATTATTGCTCTTCCCAGCCCCATTAGTCCCATTATTCCTATCCCAAGCCCCATCATTCCTCTCCCCAGCCCCATCAACCCCATTATTGCTCTCTCCAGCTCCATCAACCCCATTATTTCTCTCCCCAGCCCCATCAGCCCTCTCCCCAGCCCCAATATTTCTCTCCCCAGCCCCATCATAGCTCTCCCCAGTCCTATCAGCCCCATTATTGCTCTTCCCAGCCCCATCATTCCTCTACCCGGCCCCACCATCCCACCATTGCTCTCTCCCCACCTCCCTTCCCCAGCGTTTCAGTAAAAAAAAACAACAACTTACCTCAGCTCGCTCCCCTGCAGCAGCATCCTCCTGGTTGCTGGCAGCTTTCTTCCTGACCCAGGCGCGCGCTGCATGATGACATCATCAAGCTGAGCGTGCCTGGGTCAGGGAGGAAGCAGAGGACGAACCCTCCAGCTCCGCTGCTATTCTCCTCCTGACAGCAGCGGAGCTGCAGGGATCGCTCCCTGACCGCCGCGTGCAGAGACAGCTGCACCTTGCAGGCCCCTTGGTGCAGCTGCATGCTGGGGACCTGGCGCAGCTGCATCGGAGGCAGTATGTCCACCCCTGGACTGCTATGGGGCCCCCCCGGCTCACGGGCCCCATAGCAGTCGCGTGGTCTGCCGCCATTGGCGGTACACCACTGGCCGCAGGGATCTGTACTGGGAGCAGTGACCTCAGGGATCTGTACTGAGAGCAGTGGGGGCCGCAGGGATCTGTACTGGGAGCAGTGACTTCAGGGATCTGTACTGAGAGCAGTGGGGGCCGCAGGGATCTGTACTGGGAGCAGTGACTTCAGGGATCTGTACTGAGAGCAGTGGGGGCCGCAGGGATCTGTACCGGGAGCAGTGACCTCAGGGATCTGTACTGGGAGCAGTGGGGGCCGCAGGGATCTGTACTGGGAGCAGTGGGGGCCGCAGGGATCTGTACTGGGAGCAGTGACCTCAGGGATCTGTACTGGGAGCAGTGACCTCAGGGATCTGTACTGGGAGCAGTGGGGGCCGCAGGGATCTGTACTGGGAGCAGTGACCTCAGGGATCTGTACTGGGAGCAGTGGGGCCACAGGGATCTGTACTGGGAGCAGTGGGGGCTGCAGGGATCTGTACCGGGAGCAGTGACCTCAGGGATCTGTACTGGGAGCAGTGGGGGCCGCAGGGATCTGTACTGGGAGCAGTGACCTCAGGGATCTGTACTGGGAGCAGTGGGGGCCGCAGGGATCTGTACTGAGAGCAGTGGGGGCCGCAGGGATCTGTACTGGGAGCAGTGACTTCAGGGATCTGTACTGAGAGCAGTGGGGGCCGCAGGGATCTGTACTGGGAGCAGTGACTTCAGGGATCTGTACTGAGAGCAGTGGGGGCCGCAGGGATCTGTACCGGGAGCAGTGACCTCAGGGATCTGTACTGGGAGCAGTGGGGGCCGCAGGGATCTGTACTGGGAGCAGTGGGGGCCGCAGGGATCTGTACTGGGAGCAGTGACCTCAGGGATCTGTACTGGGAGCAGTGACCTCAGGGATCTGTACTGGGAGCAGTGGGGGCCGCAGGGATCTGTACTGGGAGCAGTGACCTCAGGGATCTGTACTGGGAGCAGTGGGGCCACAGGGATCTGTACTGGGAGCAGTGGGGGCCGCAGGGATCTGTACTGAGAGCAGTGGGGGCTGCAGGGATCTGTACCGGGAGCAGTGACCTCAGGGATCTGTACTGGGAGCAGTGGGGGCCGCAGGGATCTGTACTGGGAGCAGTGACCTCAGGGATCTGTACTGGGAGCAGTGGGGGCCGCAGGGATCTGTACTGAGAGCAGTGGGGGCTGCAGGGATCTGTACCGGGAGCAGTGACCTCAGGGATCTGTACTGGGAGCAGTGGGGGCCGCAGGGATCTGTACTGGGAGCAGTGACCTCAGGGATCTGTACTGGGAGCAGTGGGGGCCGCAGGGATCTGTACCGGGAGCAGTGACCTCAGGGATCTGTACTGGGAGCAGTGGGGGCCGCAGGGATCTGTACTGGGAGCAGTGACCTCAGGGATCTGTACTGGGAGCAGTGGGGGCCGCAGGGATCTGTACCGGGAGCAGTGACCTCAGGGATCTGTACTGGGAGCAGTGGGGGCCGCAGGGATCTGTACTGGGAGCAGTGACCTCAGGGATCTGTACTGGGAGCAGTGGGGGCCGCAGGGATCTGTACCGTGAGCAGTGACCTCAGGGATCTGTACTGGGAGCAGTGGGGGCCGCAGGGATCTGTACAGGGAGCAGTGGGGGCCGCAGGCATCTGTATTAGGACTGATTCTCTTTAACCTCTTTATTAATGACCTTGTGGAAGGGATTGTGAGTAAAGTCTCAGTCTTTGCTGACGACACCAAACTATGTCGGATATTAGAATCTGATCCTGACATTACGATATTGCAGAACGATCTGGATAAGAGACTGAATGGGAAACACTCGGCGGATGAGGTTAATGTAGATAAATGTAGAGTAATGCACCGAGTACGGAGGAATCCTATTGCTGCATATACATTAGATGGGAGGATACTCGGGACTACAGAGCAGGAGAAGGACGGGGGATTCTGGTGACAAGTAACTGAGCAGCAGCTCAATGTCAGGCAGCAGCCGCAAAAGCAAACAAGATTTTAGGGTGTATCAAAAGAGAAATAAAATCTTGTTATCCCAACGTATTGTTACCCCTTTATAAATCACTGGTGAGGCCACATCTAGACTATGGGATCCAATTTTGGGCTCCACATTTTAAAAAAGATATTCAGAAGTTAGAGTCAGTTCAAAGGCGGCAACTAGATTATTACAGAGGCCTCTCCTATATTACACGGGATGGAGGCCTCTCCTATATTACACGGGATGGAGGCCTCTCCTACATTACACGGGATGGAGGCCTCTCCTATATTACACGGGATTGAGGCCTCTCCTATATTACACAGGATGGAGTCCTCTCCTACATTACACGGGATGGAGGCCTCTCCTATATTACACAGGATGGAGGCCTCTCCTACATTACACGGGATGGAGGCCTCTCCTATATTACACGGGATGGAGGCCTCTCCTATATTACACGGGATGGAGGCCTCTCCTACATTACACGGGATGGAGGCCTCTCCTATATTACACGGGATTGAGGCCTCTCCTATATTACACAGGATGGAGTCCTCTCCTACATTACACGGGATGGAGGCCTCTCCTATATTACACAGGATGGAGGCCTCTCCTACATTACACGGGATGGAGGCCTCTCCTATATTACACGGGATGGAGGCCTCTCCTATATTACACGGGATGGAGGCCTCTCCTATATTACACGTGATGGAGGCCTCTCCTATATTACACGGGATGGAGGCCTCTCCTATATTACACAGGATGGAGGCCTCTCCTATATTACACGGGATGGAGGCCTCTCCTATATTACACGGGATGGAGGCCTCTCCTATGATGAGAGGTTGGTATAGTTGGGATTGTTGAGCTTAGAAAAACGACGCCTCAGAGGGGAATCTCATTTGCATGTATAATATGTATGTGGTCAGTACAAAGGTCTAGCCCATGGCTTATTCCTTCCAAAGACCACACTAAGGACCAGGGCGCTCATTACAAGTGGAAGAAAGGTGATTCCGGCAGCTAAACAGGAAAGGGTTCTCTACAGTCAGAGCAGTCAGGCTGTGGAATGCCGACCACAAGAGGTAGTGAAGGCCGACACTATAACAACTTTCAAAAAAGGGCCGGATGATTTCCTTGATGCACATAACATTGTGGGCTACAGTTAAATTAGATAAAATCTTACGCCTAGAGTAGTACTTTTGATCCGGGGTTCTAGGACTTTTCGCCTTTTCTCGGCGTCAAGAAGGAATTTTTCCCCGTGATGCAAATTGGCTGAATGTGTCCTGGTTTTTTTTTCCTTCTTCTGGATCAACAGATTTAGGTATAGGGATTTTAGTAATACAAAAATCAAACTAACTAAAAAATTATAAACTGGTTTATTTGTAATTGTAATAGTGCAGTAATGACAAAAATAAAAATAGTAATTCATTTGTGAGGCCTGGTTCTAGTAAGTTAGTGTAGTGTTGATATGGGGAGTACAATTGGGGGAGAAAGATTAAACTTGATGGACCTAGATCTTTATTCAACCTATGTTACTATGTTTGTGAATATATGTGTGTTTCTGTGACTGGTCAAGAAGGACAGCCAAGTATTTGTATAACCCTGATTGTGGTCTTCTCTTGGTTCTGAAACAATGATGATTGTTACTATGCTAATTGCATATTATACTAAAGCCAGCTAGATGTTGATTTAAAGTGCCCCCTGCTATGCCGGCTATGTGGCTTGATTGAATTCTTAAACAATGAGACCTGAGCCCTGTGGAATAATACCCTCCCTAACCCTTGCCTTGTGGATGTGTACTTGGAAGAACAAATGTGAACTATTTAAAGGAACATATGCCTCTGTAGCAGGCAGATTTGGAACAGAGAATTGAAAGAGACTTTACAAGGAGAATCAAAGATCAGACTCTCTTCACACCATCAGCTTGGAAGCATATCTTTTTCCAAAGAGACACAGATTTTGGATTCTACATGATTCCAGCCTAAGGGTATATGGCCCTGACTGGAAAGATATGGATCGTCTCCATTGACCATCAGAGAGACCATGGATATATTTGGGGAAACCAGGTTGGGACGATGAAGTCACTTGGCCCCATGTATATGTTGTTTGGGGTTGCAAGGTGGGACCCTCCGGACGCCTGGAACCCATGGAGACATTCAGAGAAGCCAGATTGGGACCAGCCAATCATCTGGCCCCATGAAAACTCTGAGAGCCCAGGTTGGGACCCTCGGGTCTCCTGGCCTTGTACCTAGGTGGACAGTCAGCTTCCTAAGCTTGCCGCTACCTCCTCTCTGTGGGGGCCCACCAGAAGCGGGGGGCCACTGGTAGAGGTAGTTGGCTCTGGAAGTCCCAAAGTCGCAGCTGTTCTATCCCAGTCGGGCGGAGGGGAAGGGTGAGGCTGTGTAATGTTGCACCATCTTGGGTATTAGCTGGGACTGTTCTGTTTATTGTCCGTTTGGTGGTTTAATAAAGTATTGCCGCACTGTTTTACCATCACCCTGTGTTGTCTGAGTAGCGTTACGCCCACGGAAGACCCCGGGTCTTCACAATATACAGTGAAGGAAATAAGTATTTGATCCCTTGCTGTTTTTGTAAGTTTGTCCACTGACAAAGACATGAACAGTCTATAATTTTAAGGGTAGGTTAACTTTAACATTGAGAGATAGAATATCCCCAAAAAATCACATTGTATAAATTAGATAATTTTTTTTTTGCATTTTGCAGTGAGAAATAAGTATTTGATCGCCTACAAACCATTATGAGTTCTGGCTCCTACAGACCAGTTAGACGCTCCTAATCAGCTCGTTACCTGCATTAGACAGCTGTCTTACATAGTCACCTGTATAAAAGACTCCTGTCCACAGACTCAATTAATCAGTCAGACTCTGACCTCTACAACATGGGCAAGACCAAAGAGCTTTCTAGTCAGGGACAAGATCCTAGACCTGCACAAAGCTGGAATGGGCGACAAAACCATAAGTAAGACGCTGGGGGGGAAGGAGACAACTGTTGGTGCAATAGGAAGAAAATGGAAGAAATACAAAATGACTGTCAATCGACATCGATCTGGGGCACCATGCAAAATCTCACCTCGTGGGGTATCCTTGATCATGAGGAAGGTGAGAGATCAGCCTAAAACTATACGGGGGGAACTTGTTAATGATCTCCAGGCAGCTGGGACCACAGTCACCAAGAAAACCATTGGTAACACATTACACCTTAAAGGTTTATAATCCTGCAGTGCCTGCAAGGTCCCCCTGCTCAAGAAGGCACATGTGCAGGCCCGTCTGAAGTTTGCCAATGAACACCTGGATGATTCTGTGAGTTAGGTGAGAAGGTGCTGTGGTCCGATGAGACAAAAATTGAGCTCTTTGGCATTAACTCAACTCGCCGTGTTTGGAGGAAGAAGGATGAGTACAACCCAAAGAACATCGTCCCAACTGTGAAGCATGGTGGGGGAAACATTATACTTTGGGGGTGCTTTTCTGCAAAAGGGATATGACGACTGCACCGTACTGAAGGGAAGATGGATGGGGTCATGTATCACGAGATTTTGGCCAACAACCTCCTTCCCTCAGTAAGAGCATTGAAGATGGGTCGTGGCTGGGTCTTCCAGCAAGACAATGACCCAAAACATACAGCCAAGGCAACAAAGGAGCGGCTCAGAAAGAAGCACAGTAAGGCCATGGAGTGGCCTAGCCAGACTCCAGACCTTCATCCCATAGAAAACTTATGGAGGGAGTTGAAGCTCCGAGGTGCCAGGCGACAGCCTCAAAATCTGCAAAGAGGAGTGGACCAAAACTCCTCCTGACATGTGCACAACCCTCATCATCAACTACAAACAACGTCTGACTGCTGTGCTGCCAACAAGGGTTTGGCCACCAAGTACTAAGTGTTGTTTGCCAGAGGGATCAAATACTTATTTCTCACTGCAAAATGCAAAAAAAAAATCTAATTTATACAATGTGATTATCTTGATTTTTTGGGGGGGATATTCTATCTCTCAATGTTAAAATTAACCGACCCTTAAAATTATAGACTGTTCATGTCTTTGTCAGTGGGCAAACTTACAAAAACAGCAAGGGATCAAATACTTATTTCCTTCACTGTATATGTGGGTACAGTATTATATATATATGTGTGTGTACAGTAGTGATGAGCGAGCACTAAAATGCTCGGGTGCTCGTTGCTCGGGTCGAGCACATTGGAATACTCAGGTGTTCGACCCGAGCAACGGGCCCAATGTAAGTCTATGGGAAACTCGAGCATTTTTCAGGCGGCTCCCCCCGGCGGTCTGCAGAGGGCCTAAAAATTGCCCAAATCGATGGGAACAATGCTCAAATGACATGGGGACAGCATGGAGAAGACCCCTGGAAGCATTTCTGACCCCCAGGTCACTGCTGTCAGCAACGTTGTCAGAGGTATTAAGCCACTTTTACTGACTCACAATAAAACATACAAAAACAAAATGGATTTTCCTGGGAAATATATTAAGGAACATCCTTTCCAGGGTAATGACTTGTATATAAGGCAAAATAAATAACCAAAAACAAAAATACTCCTCCACATCTTGGGCTATGTTCACACGTAGCGCTTTTGATGCGTTTTTGCACTTTTGTATTGCTTTCAACGGTAAAAAATACATTCACCGGGAAATGTCATTTTAACATTTTACAGCCTTATCTGGCCATGTGCTGTGTGACACATGCATACAGTGCTGAAAAGACATGGCAACAGCATGGGGAAGACCCCTGGAAGCATCTCTGACTCCCAGGTCACTGCCTAAAAGTGTGCCCATCAGAAGTGATCCCATATTACTGCAATAATAATATAGACATAGTAACACTGCTTTTAAGGTTGAAGGAAGACTAAGTCCATCTAGTTCACCCCATAGTTGAACATGGTGATCCAGAGGAAGGCAAAAAAAAACCATGTGGCAAACACTAAGCTCCACATTGGGGAAAAAAAATCCTTCCCGACTCCATACGACAATCAGACTAGTTCCCTGGATCAACGCCCTATGGAGGAATCTAGTATATATAACCTGTAAAATATAAGGCCCTTCTTAAATGTTAGTAGTGAATCCCTCATTACACATCATGCGGCAGAGAGCTCCATAGTCTCACTGCTCTTACAGTAAAGAATCCGCGTCTGTGATTATGATTAAACCTTCTTTCCTCCAGACGTAGAAGATGCCCCCTTGTCCCCGTCTCAGGCCTCAGAGTAAAAAGATCAGTAGAAAGGTCTCTGTCCTGTCCCCTCATATACTTGTTTAGTAATAAGATCCCCCCTAAACTAAATAACCCCAAGTGTAATAACCTGTCTTGGTATTGCAGACCCCCCAGTCCTCTAATAACCTGTCTTGGTATTGCAGACCCCCCAGTCCTCTAATATCCTGTCTTGGTGTTGCAGACCCCCCAGTCCTCTAATAACCTGTCTTGGTGTTGCAGACCCCCCAGTCCTCTAATAACCTGTCTTGGTATTGCAGACCCCCCAGTCCTCTAATAACCTGTCTTGGTATTGCAGACCCCCCAGTCCTCTAATAACCTGTCTTGGTATTGCGGACCCCCCAGTCCTCTAATAACCTGTCTTGGTATTGCGGACCCCCCAGTCCTCTAATAACCTGTCTTGGTATTGCAGATCCCCCAGTCCTCTAATAACCAGTCTTGGTATTGCAGACCCCCAGTCCTCTAATAACCTGTCTTGGTATTGCAGACCCCCAAGTCCTGTAATAACCTGTCTTGGTATTGCAGACCCCCCAGTCCTCTAATAACCTCTCTGGGTATTGCGGACCCCCCAGTCCTCTAATAACCTGTCTTGGTATTGCAGGCCCCCTGTCACGGGTGTGTCGCCACGAAGATCGTCACGATTACACAGCCTGACTTCTCGCAGCTGACTTTTTGGTGCTTTGTGTTTTTCGGCAGTGAGGGAGTTAATTCTCTCTCTTTCTGTGCTAGACGAGGTCCAGCCTCGCCCAGCTGCAATCAATGCTGCTGTAGTGAGACTCCTTCAAATGCCTGCTGGTCTGTTAGGGAAGTGTCGGTGAAAGCATTTCATGCAGACTAACAGAGCGGATCGTGGTATTTGGAGTTTCAGAGATAAGTGTATTTGGAGTGTTTTTTCCCTTCCTCGCTTTATCATTTATCTCCTTTCCCGTTGGTGTTCCCTCTGTTGTAGTTGTGTAGTTTTTGTATGCAAGGTGGTTTTGGTTTTTCCCTTGTACTGTCTCGTTCGTCTAAGTACTGTGTGTGGGCATATTATTACTTGTCCCCTTTTGTTGTGATCGGGGTCCTTCTCAGGACTAGATTACTTAGGTGCAGGGATCCTCAGGAGGTAGGGGTTACGCTGGCGGCCTGGACCTCTGTACCTTTAACAGTACCTCCAGGTTGAGGGATTAGTCAGGGCCCCAGCTTAGGGTCAGCTTAGGCCCCCTACCTCCAGTATACAGAGACAGCGTGACATTTTCACCGACCACTTAGTTTTTCTTCAGCTACCATGGATCCAGTAGCCGGTCTAGCTCGGCAGTTGCAGAGTTTGTCCATGGAGCTGGCGGACGTTAGGTCCAAGGTTTTGTATCCTCAGGAGCAAGCCGGACCAGAACCTAAAGTAGCTCTCCCTGACAGGTTCACTGGGGGGCGGGACAAGTTTTTTGTTTTCCGGGAGGCATGCAAGTTGTACTTTCGGCTGCGGCCTCGGTCATCGGGGAGTGAAGAACAAAGGGTGGGAATTGTCATCTCGCTCCTACAAGGGGACCCACAATCTTGGGCGTTCTCTCTTCCCCCGGGCTCCCCGGCTCTCCAGTCAGTGGATAGGTTTTTCGCTGCTCTGGGACTCGTATATGATGACCCAGATCGGATCTCCCTTGCTGAGTCTAAGTTACGTAGGATCCAGCAGGGAGATCGTCCGGCGGAGGAATTCTGTTCGGAGTTCCGTAGGTGGGCCACGGACACCCAGTGGAATGACCCGGCTTTTAGGAGCCAGTTTTGTCAAGGTTTATCTGACAAATTACAGGATGTGTTGGCACAGTATGACTCTCCCGCGTCACTGGAAGCCGCTATGGCCCTTGCTATTCGCGTTGACAGACGGCTTCGGGAGAGGTGCGGGATAACTCTACCCCCTGTGATGACTCCACCTCCTACAAGGTCCCCTCATATGGTGGTTCCCCTGGTCAGTCCAGAGGAGCCTATGCAATTAGGAGGGACATCATTTCGGGGGAGGGGACCGGTGGTGCGCCATAAGACAGGAAGGTGTTTCTTCTGCGGGAGAAAGGGACATTTTATTGGGGGGTGTCCATCCCGTCCCTTGCAGAGTGAAGAGTCATCGGAAAACTGTTGATCCCAGGTTGTGTGGTGGACGGCAATCTGGGAGTAGGTATTTCGTCCCTAGGTTCGTCTCAGTTTCTCGTACCGGCGGAGGTGGTGGTGGGTACGAGAACTGAGAGGATATCTGTTCTTCTGGATAGTGGGGCCGGGGCTAATCTGGTTGATGCTCGGTTTGCCCGGGTTCAAGGTATGCGATTGAGTGAGTTGGCTAAACCCATCCCCATATTCTCGATCGATGCCAGGCCTCTCGGTCAGGGAAGTTTTTTGCAAGCTGTGCATGACGTAAAACTTCAAGTGGGGGCGATACATAAAGAACTGTTGTCTTGCTACGTGTTGGAGGGTCTTCCCACTCCTATAGTGTTGGGCCTTCCTTGGTTAACTAAGCATAACCCGGTTATTAATTGGCAAACCAGAGAGATAAGCCAATGGAGTAAATTCTGTAATAAAAACTGCATGAACACGGTCATCGGTGCGGTTACTCCTTGGGTCTTACCTCCATTTCTGGCGGACTTTGAGGATGTATTCTCGGAGAAAGGGTGCCAGGAACTACCTCCTCATCGCGAGTATGACTGTTCTGTAAAACTGCTCCCTGAGGCCAAGTTACCTAAAGCTAGGTTGTATAACCTTTCTGGTCCTGAGAGGCAGGCCATGAAGGATTATATTTCAGAAAGTCTGGCTAAGGGGCATATTAGACCTTCATCTTCACCGGTGGCTGCGGGGTTCTTCTTTGTTAAGAAGAAAGATGGAGGCCTACGCCCTTGCCTGGATTTCCGTGAACTTAATCGGATTACGGTCCGAGATCCGTATCCGCTCCCACTTATCCCCGATCTTTTTAATCAGATCGTGGGCGCCAAATGGTTCTCTAAGTTGGATCTCAGGGGGGCGTACAATCTGATTAGGATGAAGGAGGGGGATGAGTGGAAGACGGCGTTTAACACTCCGGAGGGGCATTATGAGAACCTTGTCATGCCATTCGGTCTGACTAATGCCCCGGCGGTGTTCCAACACTTTGTTAATGACATTTTTCGCCGCCTGGTGGGACAGTTTGTTGTCATATATCTGGATGATATCTTAATTTACTCGCCGGATCTGGTGTCTCATCAGGAGCACGTTAGGCAGGTGTTACAGATCTTGCGGGATAATAAACTGTATGCCAAATGGGAAAAGTGTGTGTTCGCCGTACAGGAACTCCAGTTTTTAGGCTTCCTGGTTTCAGCGTCCGGTTTTCGTATGGACCCTGGGAAAGTGCGGGCAGTTCTTGAGTGGGATCGGCCTGAGAATCTTAAGGCACTACAACGTTTCCTGGGGTTTGCTAATTATTACCGGAAGTTCATTCGTAATTTCTCGTCCATGGTTAAGCCTCTCACAGACATGACTAAAAAGGGGACGGATTTTTCTAGGTGGTCTGACAAGGCTTGTCAAGCATTCTCCTCCTTGAAAAAATGTTTTGCCTCGGCACCCATACTCATTCAACCTGATGCGTCACAGCCATTCATTGTAGAGGTAGACGCTTCCGAGGTAGGGGTGGGAGCAGTATTGTCACAAGGTTCGTCCCCTGGTAAGTGGCATCCGTGCGCCTTTTTCTCTAAAAAATTGTCGTCCGCTGAGAGGAATTACGATGTCGGCAATAGGGAACTCTTGGCCATTAAGTTAGCTTTTGAGGAGTGGTGCCATTTTTTGGAGGGGGCAGTCCATCCGGTCACCGTCATCACCGATCACAAGAACCTGCTATATCTGGAGTCCGCGAAACGTCTGAATCCCAGACAAGCTAGGTGGTCATTGTTTTTTACCAGGTTTAATTTTGTCGTTACATATCGTCCTGGGTCAAAAAATGTGAAGGCGGATGCCTTATCTCGTAGTTTCCCTGGGGCCGGGAATACGGACGACCCGATTCCTATCCTTCAGGAGGGGGTGGTGGTTTCGGCAGTATCCTCTGAGCTGGAGGAGGAGGTATTGGAGGCTCAGGGGGACGCCCCTGTTGGACCTCCGGGGAGACTGTTTGTTCCAGATCAGTTGCGACAAAAGGTGATCGAGGCACACCATAACTCAGTTTTTGCAGGACACCCGGGGAGTAGAGCAACTGTGGATCTCCTCTCACGTCGGTTTTGGTGGCCTAACTTACATAAGGAGGTGGTAACTTTTGTCGCGTCCTGTGGGGTTTGTGCGCGCTCTAAGACCTCACATACCCGTCCATCTGGGGCCCTCTTACCTTTGAAGATCCCGGAGCGTCCTTGGACTCATCTGTCTATGGACTTTATTACGGACCTCCCTCCGTCTTCGGGTAAAACGGTCATACTCGTTGTAGTGGACAGGTTCAGCAAGATGGCACATTTTATCGCTCTTCCGGCTCTCCCTAATGCTAAAACTCTTGCGCAGGTGTTCATTGGGGAGATTGTGAGGCTTCACGGGGTACCCTCCGAGGTGGTGTCTGATCGGGGGTCTCAGTTTGTGTCCAAGTTCTGGAAGGCGTTTTGTGCACGGCGGGGGATGCATTTGTCGTTCTCATCGGCTTTTCATCCTCAGACCAATGGTCAGACGGAACGTATGAACCAGAGCTTGGAGACATATCTCCGGTGTTTTGTGTCAGAGACTGGGCTTCTTTCTTACCTCTGGCAGAGTTTGCTCTTAATAATAGGCGGAGCGAGTCCACTGGTAAGTCCCCGTTTTTTGGGGCATATGGTTTTCACCCCCAGTTTTGTACTTTCAGTAGGGGGGGCTCTTCGGGGGTTCCTGAGGAGGAACGATTTTCCTCATCACTCGCTTCAGTATGGAGAGGGGTGCTGAAGAATCTGAATACTATGGGGAACCGATACAAACGTATGGCTGATAGGAGGAGAGTGTCTGGTCCGGACCTAAGTGTGAACGATCGGGTATGGTTGTCTACCAGGAATATAAAACTTAAGGTTCCCTCCTGGAAACTGGGTCCCAGGTTCATCGGGCCGTACAGAATCAGTTCTATTATTAATCCGGTGGCATTCCGTCTTGACCTCCCCCCTACGTTTAAAATTCACAACGTGTTCCACAGATCGTTGCTTAAGAGGTATGTGGCGCCGGTGGTACCGTCACCTTTACCTCCCCCTCCAGTGGTGGTCAAGGGTAACCTGGAGTTCCAGGTATCGAGGGTCATCGATTCACGCTTTAATCGCCGGTCCCTTCAGTACCTGGTTCATTGGAAAGGGTATGGTCTTGAGGAGAGGATGTGGGTTCCTGCGTCGGATATTAACGCAGACCGATTAGTTCGGGCCTTCCACACAACTCACCCGGATAAACCTGGCCCTGAGGGTCCGGAGGCCCCTCGTAGAAGGGGGGGTACTGTCTTGGTATTGCAGACCCCCCAGTCCTCTAATAACCTGTCTTAGTATTGCAGACCCCCCAGTCCTCTAATAACCTGTCTTAGTATTGCAGACCCCCCAGTCCTCTAATAACCTGTCTCGGTATTGCAGACCCCCAGTCCTCTAATAACCTGTCTTAGTATTGCAGACCCCCCAGTCCTCTAATAACCTGTCTCGGTATTGCAGACCCCACAGTCCTCTAATAACCTGTCTTGGTATTGCAGACCCTCCAGTCCTCTAATAACCTGTCTTGGTATTGCAGACCCCCCAGTCCTCTAATAACCTGTCTCGGTATTGCAGACCCCCCAGTCCTCTAATAACCTGTCTTGGTATTGCAGACCCCCCAGTCCTCTAATAACCTGCCTTGGTATTGCAGACCCCCCAGTCCTCTAATAACCTGTCTTGGTATTGCAGACCCCCCAGTCCTCTAATAACCTGTCTTGGTATTGCAGACCCCCCAGTCCTCTAATAACCTTGGTCGCTCTTCTCTGCACCCGCTCTAGTTCAGCTATGTCTTTCTTATACACCGGAGACCAGAACTGTACACAGTATTCTAAGTGTGGTCGCACTAGTGACTTGTATAGAGGTAAATTATCTTCTCCTCATGAGCATCTATGCCTATTTTAATTCATCCCATTATTTTATCTGCCTTTTCAGCAGCTGCCTGACACTGGCCACTAAACGTGAGCTTGTCGTCCACCAATATACCCAGGTCTTTTTCAGTGA
Source organism: Phyllobates terribilis (assembly GCF_046119375.1). NCBI lineage: Eukaryota > Metazoa > Chordata > Amphibia > Anura > Dendrobatidae > Phyllobates > Phyllobates terribilis. Next base: position 57,640 of record NW_027365429.1, read on the forward strand.
CAGTTTTGCCCAGTGTTTTACAATTAAGCATATAATTATACATTTTATTTCCTCTATCCAAGTGCATTACCTTACATTTATCCCCATTAAAGCTCATTTGCCATTTATCAGCCCAAGCTTCAAGCTTACATAGATCCTCCTGTAATATAAAATTGTCCTCCTCTGTATTGATTACCCTGCAGAGTTTACTGTCATCTGCAAATATTGAAATATTACTCTGTATGCCCCCTACAAGGTCATTAATAAATGTTAAAAAGAAGGGGGCCCAATACTGACCCCTGTGGTACCCCAATACTGACCCCTGTGGTACCCCACTGTTAACTTTGACCCAGTCTGAGTGTTTTCCATTAATAACCACCCTTTGTTTCCTATAACTGAGCCAATTCTTAACCCACATACATATGTTTTCCCCTATCCCCATTGTTCTCATTTTATGTATCAGCCTTTTGTGTGGAACCGTATCAAAAGCTTTTGAAAAGTCCATATACACAACATCCACTGCATTTCCTTGGTCCAGTCCAGAACTTGCCTCCTCATAAAAGCTGATCAGATTAGTCTGACAGGAACGGTCCCTCGTAAACCCATGTTGATATTGGGTCATGAGGTTCTTCTTCTTCAGATACTCTAGTATAGCATCTCTTAGGAAACCCTCCAGGATTTTACCCACAGTAGAGGTTAAGCTTACCGGCCTATAATTTCCAAGTTCGGTTTTTGTCCCCTTTTGGAATATTGGCACCACATTTGCTATACGCCAGTCCTGTGGTACAGACCCTGTTATTATGGAATCTTTAAAGATTAAAAATAATGGTCTATCTATGACGTTACTTAATTCCTGCAGTACTCGTGGGTGTATCCCATCCGGGCCCGGGGATTTGTCACCTTTAGTGATTTTTAGACGCCGCCGCACTTCCTGCTGGGTGAAGCAAGTGACATTTAATGGAGAATTTTTGTCATCATTAATCATGTTTTCGGTCATGCGATTTTCTTGTGTAAATACGGTTGAAAAAAAATCATTTAGCATATTGGCTTTTTCCTCATCCTCATCCACCATTTCACCCAGACTATACTTAAGGGGCCAACACTATCATTTTTTAGTTTCTTACTATTTATGTAGTTAAAGAATATTTTGGGGTTATTTTTACTTTCTCTGGCAATGAGTCTCTCTGTCTCAATCTTTGCTGCCTTGATTTGGTTTTTACAGAATTTATGTAATTTTCTGTATTTATTTAATGCCTCATCACTACCTACTTGCTTTAGTTCTCTAAATGCTTTCTTTTTGTCACTTATTGTGTCGGGGTAAAAGAGAATATATATTTTTTGTAACTTTTATAGTTTTGTAACTTTTATACGCTTTTTTGCTAATGTACTAACCACCATTTTGTGTCTTATAACAATAAGCTTTCCTTGCTACGTATTACTTAAATCGAAACTTAAACTAAGACAGTTCCAGTGTTGCCAAGACTTATTTCAGAGAAACGAAACAAGATTATAAGCTGACGGCTGCAATATCTGCCCAGAGACTGAGATAAGGAGATGTGGACCAATCAGGAGTGGCCAGACACTGGACTTTCATGGCTTACCCCGCCCCGGACAACCCCTTTCCCCTCCCCATTATGTAGTGTATTTAGGTTTGTGTATGTAGGAATAAACACAGAACATTGCTGAGAACGTTGTCTGTAGTAGTCTTTTGAGCGTGCTCTGAGTTTGAACCAGCTTGTTGTCTGACTCATTCTTTGAATGGTTGACCCATGCTCATAGCCTTAATTTGGAGTGACTGGAGGACGAGTGGAATGTCATCACGACCCTCACAATTGCACCCCTTACAGCTCTATTTAGCCATAGTGGTTTCCTCCTATTTCTAGCATGTTTATTCCCATAGGGTATATATTGTGCACAGGTCCTATTCAGGATGTTAATAAATGTCTCCCATTTGCTTTGTGTAGCTTTATGTCTCAGGATATCGTCCCAGTTTATTGCACTAAGATCATCTCTCAACCATTGGAAATTTGCCTTCCAGAAGTTCAGTGTCCTTGTAACCCCTCTACTACACATCTTATTAAAGGTTACATGAAAGCTTATTATTTTGTGATCACTATTACCCAAGTGACCCCCAAACTCATATATTTGATATGTGGTCTGGCCTATTGGTTAATATTAGGTCTAGCAGTGCCCCCCTTCTTGTTGGGTCCTGAACCAGTTGTGAAAGGTAATTGTCTCTCATAGTTGTTAGTAACCTATTACCTTTGCTGGAATTACAGGTTTCTGTCCCCCAATGTATTTCAGGGTAGTTGAAGTCCCCCATAATAATGACTTCTCCTTGAGTCGCTGCTTCATCTATTTGCTTTACGAGGATATTCTCCGCTGCTTCCATTATTTTTGGAGATTTATAATAAACCCCTATCAGTAATTTATTATTTTTTCCCCCTCCCCTTATCTCCACCCACAGGGACTCTACATTTTCATTAGATTCACATATATCCTCCCGCAAGACAGGTTTTAAGGATGATTTTACATATAAACACCCCCCCCCCCTCGATTGTTTGTACGGTCATTTCTGAACAGACTATAGCCCTGTAAATTAACTGCCCAGTCATGGCTCTCGTCCAGCCACGTCCGATATCCCCACCATGTCATAGTTATTTTCCAACAAAATTAATTCTAATTCCTCCATTTTGTTGGTGAGGCTTCTGGCATTAGTGTACATGCATTTTATGTATCTCTCTGTACCTCTATTCCTTCTTACTTTATTGACTCTTCTAACCCCACCCCCAATTTCTTTATTTGTGCCCAGGTCACTATCTGCACTATCTTCCCCACCTATAAAATGAATACCCTCCCCCCCAATCCCTAGTTTAAACACGCCTCCAACCTTCTAGCCATTTTCTCCCCCAGCACAGCTGCACCCTCCCCATTGAGGTGCAGCCCATCCCTAGCGTACAACCTGTAGCCAACTGAGAAGTCGGCCCAGTTCTCCAGGAACCCAAATCCCTCCTTCCTACACCAGTTCTTGAGCCACTTATTTATCTCCCTAATCTCCCGTTGCCTCTCTGGCGTGGCACGTGGTACCGGTAGTATTTCAGAGAATACCACCTTGGAGGTCCTTGCTTTAAGCTTGCAACCTAATTCCCTGAAATCATCTTTAAGGACCTTCCACCTACCTCTACCTTTGTCATTTATGCCAATATACACCATGACCGCTGGGTCCTCACCAGTAATCTGTCAACCCGATCAGCGATGTGCCGGACGATGTGCCAGGTAGGCAGCACACTGTTCGACGATCCCTGTCTTTGTGACAGATTGCCGTATCTGTTCCCCTAATAATTGAGTCCCTCACTACCAGCACCTGCCTGGCCTGCCCTGCTCTCCTATTTCTCCCCTTACTGGAGCTGACACTCCTCTGGCTTTCAGAGGACATGCCTTGCTGCAGCAGTGCTACTCCTGTACTGACACCCCCCCTCATCTGCCAACTTTGCAAACTTATTGGGGTGTGCCAGATCAGGACTAGCCTCCCTGGCACTCTTCCCCCCCTTCTGTCACCCAGCTAGCTGCCTCACTGTCCTGCAGCTCCCTACTACCATCTTCCCCCACATCTACCCTAGTGAGCAGCTGCTCAGTGAGCAGCAGACTCCTTTCTGTAGCGCCGGCGTCCCTGCCCTCTGCTAGGCAGGGACGCTGTTCCCCTCACCTCTCTGCTCCGTGCCCGGCGTCCTCCTCCCGCTCTGCTGGCAGCGCGCGCTCCTTCCCGGCCACTGTGCTTAGGGCGCGCGCGCTCTCCCTCCCTCTTAAAGGGGCCGCGCGCGCCGTCCTAAGGAGTCCCCGGCCAATGGCCGGAGGACTTCACCATATATAAGGCACCTCCTCCAAAATGGAGGTGCCCGAGCAATGTTGTTGCACTGTTCACTACTCTGCTTCAGCCCTCAGGTCCCGTTGCCAGTTACCTGCCAGATACCTGCCAGATTCCTGCCAGCTTGCTGTCTTATTCCTGCCTGATTATCTGCTACCTGCCTGCTAGTCTGAGGTCCGACGGTCTGCCTTACTACTCCTGTCAGTCTGTCTAAGGACCAGCCTGTCCGCTCACCTGGGAGCGCACTTCAGCCACCTGCCTGCTTGCCTGAGGTCCGACGGTCTGCCTTCCAACTCCTGTCAGTCTGTCTATGGACCAGCTTGCCTGCTCACCTGGGAGCACACATCTGCTACCTGCCTGCTAGCCTACCTGGAGGCTCCGCCGTCACGTGCTGTGACCACCTGCCTGTCCAGTGACTCCTGCCCGCTCACCTGGGAGCGCTCATCTGCTGCCTGTCTGCTAGCCTACCTGGAGGCTCTGCCGTCACATGCTGTGACCACCCGCCTGTCCAGAGACTTCTGCCCGCTCACCTGGGAGCGCTCATCTGCCGCCTGTCTGTTGGTCTTCCTGGAGGCTCCGCCGTCACATGCTGTGACCACCCGTTCATCCAGAGACTCTCGCCTGCTCACCTGGGAGCTCACGTCTATCATCAGCCGCCACAGGTCGTACCAACCCTTTACCCAGAGACTGCCCCGGTCACTTGCCGTGACCATCTGCCCGTTCATACAGAGACTGCCCCGGTCACTTGCCGTGACCATCTGCCCGTTCATTCAGAGACTGCCCCGGTCACTTGCCGTGACCATCTGCCCGTTCATTCAGAGACTGCCCCGGTCACTTGCCGTGACCATCTGCCCGTTCATCCAGAGACTGCCCCGGCCACTTGCCGTGACCTCCAGCCCGTTCACTCAGAGACTGTCCCGGTCACCTGCTGTGACTTCCTGCCCGTCTTCCCTGGTCGCCACCCGCTCCCTTACAAGGACCGCCCCCTTGTATAGTAGCTCAGAGGTTCCGCCTCCCAGACCTGTTACAGTTTGCTCGGGCCATGGAACCCGGTGGCACCCAAGCTCCCTCGCACTCGGACCTGTGTCATGAACTGTCCCGTCAAAGGTCCCAACAGGAGTCCATCCTGGGTCACATGCGGAATGTCAATACTCGCCTGGACACTCTGACTGCTCCACCAGCAACCTCCGCCAGTGCCATGTCTCGCAATCCGGCAGCTCCGCTGCCCACTAATACCATGGTATCCTACCCCGGACCCCGGCTTTCTGCACCTCCTCGCTTCGGAGGCGACTCCGCCCAGGCTCGGGGCTTCATAAATCAGTGCACCCTGCACTTTGAACTATTGTCCCACCAGTTTAACTCCGACCAAGCCAAAATTGCATTCATCATGTCCCATCTCACCGGGGAGGCCCTGGCCTGGCTAAATCCTCTATGGGAGAGAGGAGACCCCCTGGTGTCCAACTTGCCTGCTTTTCTCACGGCTTTCCGGAAAGTCTTCGACGAACCCGGACGGAAGACCTCATCCGCATCATCACTGCTACGCCTCCGTCAGGGAAGTCTCACCGTGGGCCAATATGCCATACGGTTCCGTACCCTTGCCTCGGAGCTGGTCTGGGATAACGACGCTCTGGTATCCGTCTTCTGGGAGGGTCTGTCCGGCCGTATTAAAGATGAACTTGCCGGTCGGGACATCCCTACCACTCTCGATGACCTAATAACTCTTGCCACCCGGATTGACCTACGGTTCCAGGAGCGTGCCAAAGAGGTCACCCGTGAGAGGAGGTTACCACGTCTAGCTCCTACTTTTCAGAAACCCGTCACTCCCTCCGTCTCTACCCAGGTACACTCTCCTGAGCCTATGCAGGTCGACCAGACCAAGATGGTCAAAACCCGTCAGGACTTACGCCGTGCCGAGGGGAGCTGCTTCTACTGTGGCAGTAAGGAGCACCGGATCCGTACCTGCCCGGAGAGGTCGGGAAACGCCTGTGTCTAGGTTCGCTCAGAGAGGTCGACCTAGACAAGAATAAATCCTCTCCATCTCTGCTGTTGTCAGTCTCAATCGTCTGCGGGGAGAACCGTTATTTCGAACTAGCCCAACTTGACTCTGGAGCAGCCGGGAATCTTATTTCACAGTCCCTGGTAGAGAAATACCGCATCCCCACCAAACCTCTGGCTGTACCCTTGTCTGTTGCTGCCGTGGATGGGGGTCTCTTACCACGCCCCATCCAACTCATCACCGAATCCATTACTCTGCAGGTGGGAATGCTGCATTCTGAGAGTATCTCCTTTCATGTTCTGCCTGGACTCTCCCACGCCCTCTTGCTAGGCCTACCTTGGCTCCAGAGACATGCACCCGTGCTTGACTGGCAGACCGGAGAAGTCCTTCGCTGGGGACAGGACTGCCATAAGACCTGTCTGGTTCCCGTCCATCCCGTCCGTCCTTCTCCTACCCCAGCTAATCTACCTGGACTTCCGATTCCTTATTGGTCTTATGCTGATGTCTTTAATAAAAAGGAAGCAGAGACACTACCCCCTCATAGACCATACGACTGCCCTATCGACCTGTTACCTGGTACTACTCCTCCCCGTGGGCGTATTTATCCATTATCCGCTGCTGAGACCCGGTCGATGTCCGAATATATTGAGGAGAATCTGGCCAGGGGATTCATCCGGAAATCTACCTCCCCGGCGGGAGCAGGCTTCTTTTTCGTCAAAAAGAAGGACGGCTCTCTCCGTCCCTGTATAGACTATAGAGGCCTTAACCAGATCACGGTGAAGAATAAGTACCCCCTTCCGCTCATTCCGGAGTTATTTGATCGTCTGAGGGGGGCTAGAATCTTCACCAAACTGGACCTCCGTGGGGCGTACAACCTGGTTCGTATCAGTCAGGGGGATGAATGGAAGACGGCATTCAACACCCGGGACGGCCACTATGAATATCTGGTAATGCCCTTTGGTCTCTGTAACGCTCCTGCCGTCTTTCAAGAGTTGGTCAATGACATCTTCCGGGACCTTCTCTACTCCTGCGTAGTGGTGTACCTGGACGACATCTTGGTCTTCTCTCCGGATCTCCAGACTCACCGGAGGGACGTTCGTCAGGTCCTGCTCAGGCTCAGGCAGAATCACCTCTTCGCTAAATACGAGAAGTGCCTCTTTGAGCAGACCTCGCTTCCGTTTTTGGGCTACATTATTTCTCAGACCGGCCTACGAATGGATCCAGAGAAACTGTCTGCCATCGAGAAATGGCCTCGACCGGAGGGGTTGAAGGCCATTCAGCGATTCCTGGGCTTCGCTAACTACTACCGCCTCTTCATACCACACTTCTCTTCCCGGACTGCCCCAATTTCCACGCTCACCCGTAAGGGTACTAATCCCAAAGAGTGGCCGCCCGAAGCTGAGGAGGCCTTTCTTTCCCTAAAACAGGCCTTCTCTTCCGCCCTGGTGCTGCATCGCCCGGACGGCAACAAGCAGTTCTTCCTGGAAGTTGATGCCTCCTCCTCTGGAGCCGGAGCGGTACTTACTCAAAAAGCATCTTCCGGGAGAATGGTAACTTGTGGCTTCTTCTCCAAACTCTTCTCCTCTTCTGAGCGCAACTATTCCATAGGAGACCGAGAGTTATTGGCCATCAAGCTGGCGTTGGAGGAGTGGCGTTACCTACTCGAGGGGGCTCTTCACCCGGTAATAATTTACACTGACCACAAGAACTTGGCTTACCTCCAGCATGCCCAGAGACTTAACCCGCGCCAAGCCCGGTGGTCCTTCTTTTTTGCTCGCTTTGATTTTGTTCATTTTCGCCCGGCTGACAAAAACGTCAAAGCAGACGCCTTGTCCCGATCCTTTCTGGTGTCCGATCTCGAGGAAGAACCTAAACATATCATCGATCCCGCCAGAGTAATGCAGGTGGCTCCCGTGAGTCTAAATCGTCTCCCTCCCGGTAAGACGTTTGTTTCAGTATCTGATCGGAAGAAGATCCTACACTGGGGCCATTCGTCTAAACTAGCTGGCCACGCCGGTCAGAAAAAGACCCTCCAGCTTATTGCCCGGCACTACTGGTGGCCTACCCTGCACAAGGACGTAATAGACTTTGTTTCTGCTTGTGTGTCCTGCGCCCGCAACAAAGTCCCGAGACACCTGCCAGCCGGTCGCCTCCTTCCGCCTCCTGTGCCTGCTGCCCCCTGGCAGCATATTGCTATGGACTTCATAACTGATCTCCCCGTCTCCGCCGGTTGTACGGTCATTTGGGTGGTCGCTGATCGCTTTTCCAAGATGGCTCACTTTATTCCCCTGCCAGCCCTCCCGTCTGCACCCGAGCTGGCTAAAGACTTTATCCGCCACATCTTCCGTCTTCATGGCCTGCCCCTCCACATCGTGTCGGATCGTGGGGTACAGTTCACCTCACGTTTCTGGAGAGCCACTTGTAAACTGCTAGACGTCACCCTGGACTTCTCTTCCGCTTACCACCCACAGTCCAATGGTCAAGTGGAGCGGATCAATCAGATCCTGACCAGTTACCTCCGGCACTTCGTTAATGCCCATCATTCAGACTGGGTGGATCTCCTACCATGGGCCGAGTTCTCTTATAACAATCACGAGAGCGAATCCTCCTCCAAATCCCCGTTTTTTGTAGTCTTCGGTCAGCATCCTCGGATTCCTTTTCCTGTCTCCACCTCTGTGGACAACCCGGCTGCGGAATCTCTCGTTAGCAAATTTTCCTCCATTTGGGAGAGTACCCGATCCGCACTCCTTCAGTCGTCCGAACGGATGAAAAGACACGCTGACAAAAAACGCCTGGATCCTCCACAATTTCGTCCTGGAGATAAAGTCTGGCTCTCATCTAAATATGTCCGACTCAAGATACCTTCTTACAAGTTAGGGCCTCGGTTCATCGGTCCTCTGGAGGTCATCAGTCAGATCAACCCGGTGGCCTATAAATTGAAACTCCCGGCCAACTTACGGATCCCTAACTCCTTCCATGTATCTCTCCTCAAACCTGTGGTACTTAACTCTTTTTCCAAGTCTACAGGTACGCCTCCTGCTCCGGTTTCTGCTGAGGACGAGTTTGAGGTAGAGAACATTCTTGCCACCAAAAGGGTAAGAGGAAAGACCTTTTTTCTAGTAGATTGGAAGGGGTTTGGTCCTGAGGAGAGAACGTGGGAGCCCCGGGAGAACATCCATGCCCCTCTTATCCTAGCTAAATTTCTGTCTGGCCTAAAAAAGGGGGGGCCTAAAGGGGGGGGTACTGTAGTGCCGGCGTCCCTGCCCTCTGCTAGGCAGGGGCGCTGTTCCCCTCACCTCTCTGCTCCGTGCCCGGCGTCCTCCTCCCGCTCTGCTGGCAGCGCGCTCTCCTTCCAGGCCACTGTGCTTAGGGTGCGCGTGCGCGCTCTCCCTCCCTCTTAAAGGGGCCGCGCGCGCCGTCCTAAGGAGTCCCCGGCCAATGGCCGGAGGACTTCACCATATATAAGGCACCTCCTCCAAAATGGAGGTGCCCGAGCAATGTTGTTGCACTGTTCACTACTCTGCTTCAGCCCTCAGGTCCCGTTGCCAGTTACCTGCCAGATACCTGCCAGATTCCTGCCAGCTTGCTGTCTTATTCCTGCCTGATTATCTGCTACCTGCCTGCTAGTCTGAGGTCCGACGGTCTGCCTTACTACTCCTGTCAGTCTGTCTAAGGACCAGCCTGTCCGCTCACCTGGGAGCGCACTTCAGCCACCTGCCTGCTTGCCTGAGGTCCGACGGTCTGCCTTCCAACTCCTGTCAGTCTGTCTATGGACCAGCTTGCCTGCTCACCTGGGAGCACACATCTGCTACCTGCCTGCTAGCCTACCTGGAGGCTCCGCCGTCACGTGCTGTGACCACCTGCCTGTCCAGTGACTCCTGCCCGCTCACCTGGGAGCGCTCATCTGCTGCCTGTCTGCTAGCCTACCTGGAGGCTCTGCCGTCACATGCTGTGACCACCCGCCTGTCCAGAGACTTCTGCCCGCTCACCTGGGAGCGCTCATCTGCCGCCTGTCTGTTGGTCTTCCTGGAGGCTCCGCCGTCACATGCTGTGACCACCCGTTCATCCAGAGACTCTCGCCTGCTCACCTGGGAGCTCACGTCTATCATCAGCCGCCACAGGTCGTACCAACCCTTTACCCAGAGACTGCCCCGGTCACTTGCCGTGACCATCTGCCCGTTCATCCAGAGACTGCCCCGGTCACTTGCCGTGACCATCTGCCCGTTCATTCAGAGACTGCCCCGGTCACTTGCCGTGACCATCTGCCCGTTCATTCAGAGACTGCCCCGGTCACTTGCCGTGACCATCTGCCCGTTCATCCAGAGACTGCCCCGGTCACTTGCCGTGACCTCCAGCCCGTTCACTCAGAGACTGTCCCGGTCACCTGCTGTGACTTCCTGCCCGTCTTCCCTGGTCGCCACCCGCTCCCTTACAAGGACCGCCCCCTTGTATAGTAGCTCAGAGGTTCCGCCTCCCAGACCCGTTACACTTTCCATATTGTCAATGGATCTCAGTGTTGCCAGCTGCTCATTTAGATCCAGTACCTGGGCTTCCAAACACACAACGTGCACACATCTCGCACAGCAGTATGCACCCACGACCGGCTGTTCAAGGATTGCATACATGTGGCAAGATGTACACTGGATAGCATTGTCAATAATGGAGCTCATTTCCTAATGGGGATTGCACTAGACAGAAATGTTAGGTGAAAAGAAAAGTTAAGAATTAATAAAATACAGACAGCAATTCAGTCCAAAGTCCTCCCTCCCAAACTCCCTGAATCCAAAGTCACTGAAAAACAAGTCACACATTTACTTCCGTTTGCACTTACACTCCGGTCACACTCAGCTCGTTCACACTCGCTAAGGAAGAAGATTTAAAGAGGTTTGTTTTTTTTCCCCTTTTAGCAGCAATCCACCCTACAGACATTTTTGGCAACGTGACAAATATTATACTCCATTTAAAATGGGCAAGGTGTGTGTCAAGGGACGGGGAAGTGGACGTTATGGTGATGGTGCACGCAGAGGCCGTGGGCAAGATGAAACTGTGCCTGCTGAGGGAGCACAACAAAGACCCACATCATGTCCAACTACCTTCCTGTCCCACTTTCTAGGGGGCCGTGGAATCCGGGCTGTGGAGTCGGAGTCGGAGCCCATTTTGGTGGAGTCAGTATAAAATAGACCAACTCCGACTCCTAAAATATATAATAAATTAGGTACTGTTATGTCCCATGAATGGGAAATTTACAGACTATCCTGGACAATTTACAGACTATCCTGGACATTTTACATACTGTACTGCATGTCTTTCAATTCCCATGTATTCCCAGTTGTTGCTATGCAGTAATGTTTACCTTCCATGATGTTTGTCCCTTCTCTCTCTCCCTCCCATGTGACTGTGTTGTAGCTGACCCCTCCCTTCTTTTTCCCTGCCTTTCCTCATTCACCATCTTGTCACCATCAGAAGCTCATGTGTTTCGCAGCCTGTCTGAGGAAACGTTTCTTTTTACCTGCTGCTGTTGTATGCATTTCACAAGATTCATGCAAGAAAAATGAACCTTCTTCTGGATTCTTCACCACGTGTGTGCCTGCAGCTGAGTTAAAGCTATCTGCGACCATCGCCATTGTAAGTACAGGTGAAGAGACAGCGCCCTATATTTACAGCACAGCCATGGGGACAGAATAGGTACAGTAGTTCAATGCAGTTTGTGGGGAATATGTTTTCATAAGATTTTGGGAAAGTTCTGAAATGTCCTATAAATGTCCGTCCTATTCCTGATCTCAGGGTCTGGACTTTACTGAGATGAATCTGTGCACATGAGCCGTGTATGAGGGAGTCGTGGAGTCGGAGTTGGTGTCATGGAAATTGAGGAGTCGGAGGTTTGGCTTACCGACTCCACAGCCTTGCGTGGAACACCACTCTTGAAGCCAGACCAGTGTGAAAAGTTTGTTGGTTGGATAGCAGATAAATAGATAATGCTTCCAGTCAGTTTGCAACCACCACCACCCTGTCTTCCACATGGTCCAGTCTCAGTAGCTGTGAGTCTGGATCACATTATTATTTATTCCATGGAATATTACAATAATCTTGAACAAAAACATGACGGCGACTGGTACAGGAGAGGAGAGGACCCTGCCCGCGAGGGCTCACAGTCTACAAGGGATGGGTGAGGATACAGTAGGTGAGGGTAGAGCTGGTCGTGCAGCAGTATGGTGGAGAGAGGACCCTGCCCGCGAGGACTCACAGTCTACAAGGGATGGGTGAGGATACAGTAGGTGAGGGTAGAGCTGGTCGTGCAGCGGTATGGTGGAGCGAGGACCCTGCCCGTGAGGACTCACAATCTACAGGGGATGGGTGAGGATACAGTAGGTGAGGGTAGAGCTGGTCGTGCAGCGGTATGGTGGAGCGAGGACCCTGCCCGTGAGGACTCACAATCTACAGGGGATGGGTGAGGATACAGTAGGTGAGGGTAGAGCTGGTCATGCAGTGGTATGGTGGAGCGAGGACCCTGCCCGCGAGGGCTCACAGTCTACAAGGGATGGGTGAGGATACAGTAGGTGAGGGTAGAGCTGGTCGTGCAGCGGTATGGTGGAGAGAGGACCCTGCCCGTGAGAGCTCACAGTCTACAAGGGATGGGTGATGATACAGTAGGTGAGGGTAGAGCTGGTCGTGCAGCGGTATGGTGGAGCGGTGGTTACTGCAGGTTGTAGGCTTGTCGGAAGAGATGGGTCTTCAGGTTCCTTTTGAAGTTTTCTACAGTAGGCAAGAGTCTGATGTGTTGGAGTAGAGAATTCCAGAGTAGGGGGGATGTACAGGAGAAATCATGTATGCAATTGTGGGAAGAGGAGATAAGAGGGGAGCAGAGAAGGAGATCTTGTGAGGATCGGAGGCTGCGTGCAGGTATGTACCAGGAGATTAGGTCACAGATGTATGGAGGAGACAGGTAGTGGATGGCTTTTCATGCCAAGGTTAGGGTTTTGAACTGGAGTCTCTGGGCAATGGGGAGCCAGTGAAGGGATTGACGGAGAGGAGAGGACGGGGAATAGCGGGGGGACAGGTGGATTAGTTGGGCAGCTGAGTTTAGGATAGATTGGAAGGGTGCGAGAGTGTTTGAAGGGAGGCCACAGAGCAGGAGGTTGCAAGTAGTCAAGGCAGGAGATGATGAGGGCGTGCACTAGTGTATTTGCAGATTATGGTTTGAGGAATGCACGGATCCGGGAGATTTTTGTTACTTGGAGTCGGCATATTCCTCAACCTGATCCTCCTTCCTCCCACCATGCCGAGTGTCCGGAGACAACTGATCCCACACTTGGACACTCCGAAAAGCTGTCCTGTTCATCTTTTCATTTATAGATTCTGGCCTCTGGCTCAGTCCGCTTCAAGCGGGGCAACAGAAGATCGCATGTAGTGATGCCCAAATATTTGAGCAGCCATTGTGACCCGAAGGTGATGGTGGGAAAGTGCAATTACTGCTGCAAGAGGTGGATGATGATGAGACACAATGGACAGAAAGTCAGGAGGAGGACCAGGGTGCGGAAATGTAAGACGAGGTGGTGGACGATGAAGTCGATGGGCTGAACGCCAGGATCCAAAAACAGTGTCTGTGGGTGACAACACTTCCTCTTCCCCTGTTGTAGGTGCACACCAAGCCTCCGTCCATAATGCAGGTGAAGATGGCTCCCACCCTGCACCTGTTGTGGCACACTTGCAACCAGCAACCACGTCCTTGTCACAGCGTAGTGTTCAGTTGTCCCTACATCAGTCCTTGGAACGCAGTAGAAATTTTGCCTTTTAGACTCGTGGAGGCGAAATCTTTCCGCAACATCATGGCAGCGGCTGGCCCTCGGTACTCGGTCTCCAGCCGCCACTATTTCTCCCGGTGTCGTCCCCGCCTTATACAAGCACGAGTCCCAGAACATTACCTGTGCCCTCCCCAGTGCAGTTACTGAGAAGGACCGCCTAACCACAGACACATGGACAAGTGAATGTGGCCAGGGACGGTACATCTCACTGACGGAACACTGGGTTAATATTGTGCAAGCCGGGACCCAGTTGGACCCTGGGACGGAACACGTCCTCCCAACATAGAGGATTGCGAGCCCCGGGTCAATCAAGCTTCAACCCAATGTTCACAAGGTAGACAGCAGCGGCAGTCGGTCTCCTAGACAACGAGAAAACTCCTTCATGATGATAGAGGCCACCATCTCCTTAGCTTGCTCGTTTACATGAATAATCTGGAGATTTGTGGCAGCTCTGGTTATGCTGTAAATTAAATGTAGTTTTTTCCTTTTGGTCCAGCAAGGGTTAATGTTAGTCTCTTGCTGGCAGCCTTTTGTTAGCGGTCAGCTGATGTTGGTTAGTGCCTCTCCCACCTCCCTTTAAATAGCCACATGATCCATCAGCTGACCGCCGGTTATAGTTCATTCTATGCTGACCTCTTTGAAGGCGCCAGTCTCTGGAGAAGCTGTGGTGTTCGTTGCTATTGCAGCGATTGAAGTTTTCTGTTGGAGAGATAAGTGTATTTTATGTTATTATCTTCCCATTGTTTGTCTTCCCTTTCTTGTGTTGTCCTATTGTAGTGGTGAGACTAGTGTCTCAGTGGCCTGAGCACTAGCCAGGTATAGAGAGGGCTTAAGCACATGATTGCGCATGGGGGGGAAGGACCTGTCCAGGGACGATAGGGAAGCTTAGGGACAGACACAGGTTAGTGTCAGGAGGTGTCCCTTCCCTTGTTCCCTACTGCTAGGGCCCTCCTCCCCCCCTCTATCACTCCTTGCATCTATGTGTTGTGACGTCCGCCGGACATCCCCTTGTCGTTCCGTGGCACTGGTACTTTTCTGTGGGATTGAGCTTGTCTCCAACCAGCCAGGAATATCCAGCGAATTATGGCCCTCCATGGTTTGGTATTAGCACCCAGTACCAGTAGCGAAGCCATCCACAATTTCCATCTCAGGAATTTTATTTGGTAGACTGAGTGGCTGCCCAACCATTAGTTTCTCACAAAGGAGCTGAAGACACTGAGTGGCAGTAGGTGCAGGTTTCTCCAGCATGACCTGTTTGTAAGATATCAGAGGGAGAACAGAATTGGGCTTTGCCAAGGAGCCAGATTGAATCTTAAGTCTTATAGATTTCTGGAGCCAGTCCACAGTATAAGAGCAGCCATAGAGTATTCGGGAACCTTCACACAGACTTTTCTTAGCCAGGACAGCTTCTCGTGAGAGTTGTATTTCGCCACAGCCATATTCTTTAGCGCGGTGAAAGGACTGGCATAGAGGGAAACCGTATCTACTCCCTCAGTCATTTCTCCCAGGAAGTCCTCTAATACCACTTGTTCCATAAGCAATGGCGGCCCGTCCAACATCAGCTCACACTTCTCAGTGCTTCAACACACACAAAGATTTTTACTCCTTGAATTTCATGACTACAGAGTTGGACAATGGCCTGATCTGCAATGCGTTTTTGAGAAATAAGGTGCATAAGCAAAGCCACGGTTTAGGCCACTGAAGGTCATCATTAAGCAAAACTCATACAGCTTTCCCACAGACTGAAAGAGGGGTATCAATGCATCTTCATAGATCTCTGAGGAATATTGCCAATAAAAAATTCAGAACCATGTGGAGGAGCTTCTCCAACCCAACCTGGAGGGGCGCAACCATATTTCCTTTGTCCATTCTCTTGCATCAGTGATACATTAGAGCTCCTCATCCACTCGATGAGTCCAGCTTTATTTTTCCCGTTCACAGAGTTGAGCCATATCTATCACACAAGGTGTAGGAAAGACTAAGTGCAGCACGAAGGGAAATGGGAAAAGGGGGCCATGACTCTAGGGAAAGGGGGTAGTGGAGACCTCCTAGGCTGACCTATATCACCCTGTCTCCCCTAACGTCCCTATATTGATTCTGCACTAATTCGTCACACAGGAACCTAGCCCTGTCTTTCCGTGGCGTTTGACCCTGGCTAGGCAAGGGAGGGGATGAGCACTAGTCGATCCCCACTGACAACTAAAGACAACAAGACGGAACAAACAAGGGAAGATAGCTTAGCTTTAGTGACTTCAGAGAGATGAACACACGTCCTCTTAGCACCAGAGAGGAAGAAGCAATGCACTTGCTTCGAGCCTTCATAAGGAGTAATGTGAGTATCGCCGACACCTCCCTCCAGCAAACAGCAGGTATTTATACACCCAGGCCAGGGTGTTAATTAGCAAGAGAAAGATAGCAGCTGAGTTCTAGCGAGACAGCATCTAAGAAGGTGTCTGTAATGCTCCTCCTTCCCTCAGTTAGATCATTGAAGATGGGTTGTGGCTGGGTCTTCCAGCAAGACAATGACCCAAAACATACAGCCAAGGCAACAAATGAATGGCTCAAAAAGAAGCACAGTAAGGTCATGGAGTGGCCTAGCCAGTCTCCAGACCTTAATCCCATAGAAAACTTATGGAGGGAGTTGAAGCTCCGAGTTGCCAAGCGACAGCCTCAAAATCTGAATGATTTAGAGATGATCTGCAAAGAGGAGTGGACCAAAACTCCTCCTGACATGTGCACAACCCTCATCATCAACTACAAACAACGTCTGACTGCTGTGCTGCCAACAAGGGTTTGGCCACCAAGTATTAAGTGTTGTTTGCCAGAGGGATCAAATACTTATTTCTCACTGCAAAATGCAAAAAAATTACCGTATTTTTTGGACTATAAGACGCACTTTTTTCCTCCAAAATTTTGGAGGAAAATGGGGGGTGCGTCTTATAGTCTGAATGTTGCTGGGGGAAATATATATACTGTGCTGGGGGGAGTGGTTGCACCGGAGGAGCGGGGCACAGGAGGCAGCAGCCGCCTGCTGCAGCCTACACTCTCCCCGCTGCTAAAGAAAATGAATATTCACTGCTCCCCACACCCATAGGCGTGGGGAGCACTGAATATTCATGCTCCTTAATAGCGGCACACAGTGTATCAGCAGCGCGGCTCCTGCTGCTGCCAGGCGATCGCATGTGCCCGCTATTAAAGGGCATGAATATTCACCCCCTCTACATTCCCATGGGCGTGGGGAGGGGGTGAATATTCATGCCCTTTAACAGCGGGCACATGCAATCGCCCGGCAGCAGCAGGAGCCGCGCTGCGGCTACGCTGTGTGCCGGCTATTAAGGAGCATGAAGTCACTGCTACCCGCGCACACAGTCCCGGCGTGGGGAGCAGTGACTTCCGGCAGCTGATCTCTCCATGTGAGCCGCGCATGGCAGTGACGTCATGCGCGGCTCACATGTAGAGATCAGTGCTGGCAGACAGGACGCAGCGCTGGAGGAGAGAGAAGAAAGGTGAGTAGGAGTGTTTATTTTTTTATGTGCAGCCTGGGGGATTAGGGGGACTATGCATACTAGGGTAAGGATGAGGGGGCCATACATACCAGGGTAAGGATGTAAGGATGAGGGGGCCATACATACCAGGGTAAGGATGAGGGGTGCCATGCATACCAGGATAACGCAGAGGGGGGCATACATAACAGGATAAAGATGAGGGCGCCATACATACCAGGATAAGGATGAGGGGCCATACATACCAGGATAAGGATGAGGGGTGCCATGCATACCAGGACAGGGATGCCATGCATACCAGGATAAGGATGAGGGGGCCATGCATACCAGGATAAGGATGAATGGTGCCATGCATATCAGGATAAGGATGAGGGGTGCCATGCATACCAGGACAGGGATGAGGGGTGCCATGCATACCAGGATAGGGATGAGGGGTGCCATGCATACCAGGATAGGGATGAGGGGTGCTATGCTTACCAGGATAGGGATGAGGGGTGCAATGCATACCAGGATAGGGATGAGGGGTGCCATGCATATCAGGGTAGGAATGAGGGGTGCCATGCATACTAGGATAAGGATGAGGGGGCCATATATACCAGGGTAAGGATGAGGGGGCCATACATACCAGGGTAAGGATGAGGGGTGCCATGCATACCAGGATAAGGATGAGGGGTGCCATGCATACCAGGGTAAGGATGAGGGGGCCATGCATACCAGGGTAAGGATGAGGGGTGCCATGCATACCAGGATAGGGATGAGGGGTGCCATGCATACCAGGGTAAGGATGAGGGGTGCCATGCATACCAGGATAGGGATGAGGGGTGCGATGCATACCAGGATAGGGATGAGGGGTGCCATGCATACCAGGATAGGGATGAAGGGTGCCATGCATACCAGGATAGGGATGAGGGGTGCCATGCATACCAGGATAGGGATGAGGGGTGCCATGCATACTAGGATAAGGATGAGGGGTGCCATGCATACCAGGATAAGGATGCAGGGTGCCATGCATATCAGGATGGAGGGGTGCCATGTGTAGCATAGGCGTCTCTGCCCCCTGCTAGGCAGAGACGCCGTTCCCCTCACCTCTCTGCTCCGTGCTCGGCGTCCTCCTCCCGCACTGCTGGCCTAAGGAGTCCCCGGCCAATTGCCGGAGGATCTCCCATATATAAGGCACCTCCTCCAAAATGGAGGTGCCCGAGCAAAGTTGTTTGCACTGTGTCTTCCTGTGCAGCCCTCAGGTCCCGCTGCTAGCCTGACTTCTTGTCCTGCCTGCCAGCCTGTTATCCGCCAGTTACCTGCCTGTCACCTGCCTCGTCTGTCAGACCGCTCACCTGGGAGCGTCCACCAGTTACCTGCCTGTCACCTGCCTCGTCTGTCAGACCGCTCACCTGGGAGCGTCCACCAGTTACCTGCCTGCTACCTGCTGTCTCCGTCAGCCCACTCACCTGGGAGCGCCCGCCAGTTACCTGTCAGGTATCCGCCTCGTCCGTCTGGCCGCTCTCCTGGGAGCACCTGCTTGCTTTCTGCCAGCCTGCCTGGAGATCCTGCCGTCACTTGCCGTGACCTCCTGCCTGTCTACCCAGAGACTGTCCCTGTCACTTGCCGTGACCTCCTGCCTGTCTACCCAGAGACTGTCCCCGTCACTTGCCATGACCACCTGCCTGCTTTCCCAGAGACTGTCCCAGTCACTTGCTGTGGCTACCTGCTTGCCTTCCCTGGGAGTCACCCGCTTCCTTAAAAGGACTTCCCCTTCGTATTGCAGCTCAGAGGTTCCACCTCCCGGCCTCGTTACACCATGCATATCAGGATGGGGATGGGAGCCACGTATAATAGGAGGGGGGGGGGGCATATCTACCAGGATGGGGAATATTATCAGAATTGGGTGACATTACCCCTATTTCAGTGTCAGCAGCAGACCCACTCTCCCTTAACAGTGCATCGTGACCACATTTTTTGCTTAATTTTTTTTTCTATTTTCCTCCTCTAAAACCTAGGTACGTCTTATGGTCCGGTGCATCTTATAGTCCGAAAAATACGGTATCTAATTTATATAATGCGATATAAATTATTCGCCCTGTCTTTCCCATGCGTTTGACCCTGGCTAGGCAAGGGAGGGGATGAGCGCTAGTCGATCCCCACTGACAACTAAAAACAACAAGGGGGAACAAACAAGGGAAGATAGCTTAGCTTTAGTCGACTTCAGAGAGATGAACAAACGTCCTCTTAGCACCAGAGAAGAAGAAGGAATGCACTTGCTTCGAGCCTTCATAAGGAGTAATGTGAGTATCGCCGGCACCTCCCTCCAGCAAACAGCAGGTATTTATACACCCAGGCCAGGGTGTTAATTAGCAAGAGGAAGATAGCAGCTGGGTCCTAGCGAGACAGCCTCTAAGAAGGTGTCTGTAATGCCAAACGAAGAGATCTCCTGCAACCAACTGCAGGGCGACTGTCTGTCACTTTTGACACACCCGTGACAATATCTGAGGCTCGCAGGCTGCACTAGCTGCTCACATGGGCCAGGCATGGTACATGTGCGAGTCGCCACCAGGTTCCGCCCATTGTCACACACGACCATGCATGGCTTTATGTTCAGCAGTGAGAGCCACAGATCAGGCTGCTGTGTTACAGCTTTCAACAACTCTGCAGCAGTGGGCGGTTTGTCAATTAAGCATTAAGCATGTTATCTTCAGCACAGCCTGTTGCCACTTGGCCAAGGCAGTGCTGCAGTGCTTCCAGCCTGCGACTGGTGTGGTCATTTCGGAGATGGAGGCCGAACTGGAGAAGGAGGTGCAGGAGCTAAACAATGTGATTACATTGAGGTTACATTGGCGAGTCTGATTTTTATTCTAAAGAAAGATCATACTGTGTTTTTATTTACGTCTCTTCAAATATGTATTGGAGTGCGTCCTAATTTTTGGCAGGCCTTGAAATTGCTGCATATGCAGTAACAGTATAGGAGACCCACTCTTTAATAATGGGAAGGACAATGCAAATAGATTCTATGTTCTAGAATATTAACTGTCTTATCTAAAATTAGTTTACGGGTGAGGTATCGCAGTATGGATGTTTAATATTTGGCACGCTCCAAAAAATGTCATGATTATTACCGCAGTAATATGGGATCACGTCTGATGACCACAGTTTTAGGCTGTGGCCTTGTAGTATAGTATTGGTCAGCGACCAAGTGTGAATAGGTTGAACAACACACAATTGGCAGAATTTAAATGAAGTACAATATTTTGCACGCTCCAAAAAATGTCTGTATTATTACCGCAGTAATATTGGATCACGTCTGATGATGGACAAGTTTCTCTGCTTCCACAATACAGCAATGCAAATAAAATCAACCAAATCTGGCTGTATTCTGCCAGCAAGCAAATGGAGCAGTAAAATGGAGTACTGTATTGCTTTTTAAGCAAATAATCAGGATTAATAGCATAAAGAATATTAGCCCTCATATGTAGGGCTATGGAGATCTGTAACAACAGCAGCAGCAGTCGGAACGTGCAATGGACCCTTTTGTGCTGTATACACTGTCCACAAACCCTGCCTGCCTAACTCCTGCTATCACCAGTAATATATGCAGATGGATTAGTCCTCAGAAGGACTGTTAGTTCAGATGGATATATACAACCCCTGGCAAAAATTATGGAATCACCGGGCTCGGAGGATGTTCATTCAGTTATTTAATGTTGTTGAAAAAAAGCAGATCACAGACATGGCACAAAACTAAAGTCATTTCAAATGGCAGCTTTAGGGCTTTAAGAAACACTAAAAGAAATCAAGAAAAAAAATGTGGTACTAAGTAAGGGTAATTTTTTTCAGACCAAGCAGAGGGAAAAAATTATGGAATCACTCAATTCTGAGGAAAAAATTATGGAATCACCCTGTAAATTTTCATTTCCAAAACTAACACCTGCATCAAATTAGATCTGCTCGTTAGTCTGCATCTAAAAAGGAGTGATCACACCTTGGAGAGCTATTGCACCAAGTGAACTGACATGAATCATGGCTCCAACACGAGAGATGTCAATTGAAAGAAAGGAGAGGATTATCAAACTCTTAAAAGAAGGTAAATCATCACGCAATGTTGCAAAAGATATTGGTTGTTCACAGTCAGCTGTGTCTAAAATCTGGACCAAATACAAACAACATGGGAAGGTAGTTATGTTAGAACCTTGCTGTTAGGTTTTTTTTCCTTTGCTGGTCACATGACCTTGTTGGCCTATTTAATCCTGCTCCGCCCTTCTGGCTTTGCTGGACTTCATTGTATATCTACTTTCTAGCTAGCCTGTGCTCTGTATCTAACTCTGTTAGTTTGCTTGGTCTACGGACCTCTATGTTCTATCTATTTTGTTTGTTCGTCTGTCTGCTACTATTTCTGTTAGGAGGTGTCCCATATTCCTCCCAGTCCTTAGTACTTGTAGGGATTCCCTCCCCAAATCTATAGGTCTCCGTACAGACTAGATTAGGACTTTAGCAGGTCTGATCGCAGGATCAGGTTCCCTGTTACATCGTAGGGATTCAGCTGAGTCTTATAGTAGGGACAGATCTCCTCTCTTTCCTTAGCTTTGGTAGCAGAACATAACAGTAAGTCCAGCCTGTAAATTCTCTAAGGAAAGATTTTTTTTTTGTTCCATCATGGTGTCGGTTCAGGATTTGGCTAAACACCTGCAGGGACTCTCTCTGGAAGTGGCCGAGCTCCGTCAGCACGTGAGTAACTGTCCTGGAGCATATTTCTTGGAGCCTAAGGTATGTTTGCCGGATTTATTTTTTGGTGAACATCGAGAATTTTTTTCTTTTAAAAATGCTTGCTTATTGTATTTTCGTTTGAGACCCAAGTCCTCTGGGGATGAATCCCAGCGCGTAGGGTTCATAATGTCACTTTTGCGCAAAGAGCCTCAGGAGTGGGCCTTTTCTTTGCAACCTAGTGATACATGCTTCAGATCAGTGGATAGTTTTTTTTCTGCTTTAGGACTATTATATGATGATCCTGACCGTGTGGCATCAGCTGAGACTGAGTTGAGACGTTTAAAACAAGGATCAGGTAATATGGAAAAATATTGTACACATTTTCGTCGTTGGTCCACTCAAACAGGGTGGAACGATTCTGCTCTGAAAAGTCTATTTCTTGCTGGGCTCAGTGAAAAGGTTAAAGACCTGCTAATTGCTTATCCTACACCTGAGGATTTGCAACAGGCTATGCAATTAGCTATACGGGTGGACAGAAGACTGCGTGCTAGGGTTAATGAGAGCAAATCCTCTGCTATGTCAGTTTCTGGTTATGATAATGTGTGTACTAACAGTGGTGAACCGATGGAGATTGGATCGGTGGCACCTCGCTCTCAAGAAAAACACCGTCGTTTTTCAGAAGGCTTGTGTTTCTATTGCGGGAAATCTGGTCATTTGATTAAAGGCTGTGAGCTTCGTATGAAGAAAGAAAAAAAAAAATGGTCAGTCACGCCCGTATTGCCTGTTTAAATTCCAAGGGTATATTTTTAGCTGCTTCCACGATTGCTCAGGAAAAATTAATGGAATTTCGGGTGTTTGTTGATTGCGGGTCTACACTGAATGTTATTGATGGGGGATTCGTGGAAAAACTCAATTTAAAACCTGAACCTTTATCATCCCCCATTGCTGTGGTTTCTGTGGATGGCTCCCCTTTGAAGAATATTACTCTCAAGGTCAGTGAATTTCCTCTCACTATTAATGGTGTTCACCATGAGAAATTGGATTTGGTAGTGTTGAATAACTTGCCTTCTCCAGTAATATTGGGTTTGCCCTGGTTAAAATTTCACAATCCTGTACTGGATTGGTCTACCAGTGAAATTAAATCCTGGAGCCATAAATGTTATGACAAGTGTTGTAACGGGCGTATTGCAGCTTTGGATAGGGGAGAATTGCCTGTTCCTATTCAGGATTTTTGGAGAGTTTTTTCTGAGAAAGAATCGCAGGTTTTGCCTCCCCATAGAGACTATGATTGTTCTATTGAATTTGTCCCTGGAGCGACTCTTCCTAAAAGTCGTTTATTTAACCTTACTATTCCTGAGAGGAAGGCTTTGGAGGAATACATACAGACAAGTTTGGCCGCCGGTCACATTAGGCCCTCTAAGTCTCCTGTGGCGGTTGGATTTTTTTTTGTAAAAAAAAAGGACGGCGGTTTACGTCCTTGTCTGGATTTTCGTGAGATTAACAAAATTACGGTACGCAATCCTTACCCACTGCCATTGATTCCTGATCTGTTTAACCAGTTATTGGGGGCCAAGTGGTTCTCTAAAATTGACCTTAAGGGGGCATACAATCTGTTGCGCATGAAGGAGGGTGATGAATGGAAGACTGCTTTTAACACTCCTGTGGGTCATTTTGAGAATCTGGTTATGCCTTTTGGTCTTACTAATGCTCCTGCATTTTTTCAGAATCTGATTAATGACATCCTTAGACCTTTGATCGGTAAAAATGTGGTTGTGTATTTGGATGACATTTTGATTTATTCGCCAGATCTGGAGTCTCATTGGCGGAGCGTGCGTGAGGTATTACAGTTATTAATGGACAATTCGCTTTTTGCTAAGCTGGAGAAATGTGAGTTCGCTGTACAGAGAATTAGTTTTTTGGGCTACATTATCTCCAGCAAAGGTTTTGAGATGGATCCGGTTAAGGTTCAGGCTGTGCAGGAATGGCCTAGGCCTATTGGTTTGAAATCAATACAGAGGTTTTTGGGTTTCGCCAATTACTATAGAAAATTCATAAAAAATTTTTCTAGTATTGTCAAACCTCTGACTGATCTCACCAGGAAAGGTGCTGATGCGGTTCAGTGGTCTTCTGAGGCCATTGAAGCTTTTGTGTATCTCAAGGAGAGGTTCACCTCTGCTCCCATCCTTATGCAGCCTGATGTTACTAGGCCGTTTTTGGTTGAGGTTGATGCTTCCTCTGTGGGGGTTGGCGCAGTATTGTCTCAGGATAACGGGGATGGATTACATCCCTGTGCATTTTTTTCAAAAAAATTTTCGGAGACTGAATTGAATTACGATATTGGTAATCGGGAATTATTGGCTATTAAACTCGCATTTGAACACTGGCGCCACTTCTTGGAAGGTGCGGAATTTCCCGTTCAGGTTCTTACGGATCATAAAAATCTGATATATCTTGACGCTGCCAAGCGCCTGAATGCCCGTCAGGCTAGGTGGGCACTGTTTTTCTCGCGGTTTAATTTCTCCGTTACTTACATCCCTGGTACTAAGAATGTTAAGGCGGATGCCTTGTCTCGCAGTTTTTCTCCCATAGTCGGTGCTGAGAAAGAGGAAAACATTTTACAAGAAGGTGTTGTGATAGCTGCTTTAGACTCCGTTTTGGAAGATGAGATTCTTAAAGCTCAGGAGAATGCCCCATCTAACACTCCTCATGGGAGGTTGTTTGTGCCTGAGACCTTTAGGAGAGATTTGTTTGTTGAGTGTCACGAATCTCGGTTGGCAGGTCATCCCGGAATCTCTGAGACCAAGAGACTGGTGGGTCGCAGTTTTTGGTGGCCTGGATGGCAGAAGGAAGTCATTAAGTGGGTGCGCCAATGTACTATATGTGCTAGATCTAAGTCCTCACATACTCCTGCTGCGGGGTTGCTTTGTCCTTTGGAGGTCCCCAGTGCTCCTTGGACACATTTGGCTATGGACTTTATAACTGACCTTCCCCCCTCTGAGGGTTTTACTGTCATCTGGGTGGTCGTGGACCGTTTTAGCAAGATGTGTCACTTGGTTCCCTTCGTCAAACTGCCCTGCGCTAAAACTCTCGCTAAGGCCTTTGTCAAGGAAATTGTCAGACTTCATGGCGTTCCTACTGACATTGTTTCTGATAGGGGTCCTCAGTTCGTGGCTCGTTTTTGGCGTGCCTTTTGTGACAGGTTGGGAATTCATTTGTCGTTTTCGTCCGGATATCATCCTGAATCTAATGGCCAGACAGAAAGGAAAAACCAGGATGTTGAGCAGTTCTTGCGTTGTTTTGTGGCAGACAATCAAGAGGGGTGGTCTGAGTTTCTGCCACTTGCCGAATTTGCTCTGAACAATCATACATCTTCTTCTGCTGGTTGTTCGCCTTTTTTTTGTTGTTCTGGGAGACATCCGTCGTTTGGGTCGTTCTCCAAGTTGGGATCTGCCGTGCCTGAGGAGGAGAATTTTTCCGGTGATTTGGAAAGAGTTTGGACGGATGTGCGTGGTAATCTTCAGGAGGCCAACAGAAAATCTAAAGACTACTTTGATAGGAAACGACAGGAGGTTTTGTTCGCTGTTGGTGACATGGTTTGGTTGTCCTCTAGGAATCTGCGGTTGAGGATTCCTTCTAAGAAATTGGGTCCCAAGTTTGTAGGGCCCTTTAAGGTGCTTCAGGTTGTCAACCAATCTGCTGTTAGGTTGGAGGTTCCTACCTCCTGGAGAATTAATCCGGTCTTTCATGTCTCTCTGTTAAAAAAAGCTGTTGTGTCGGATGGTGACGCCTCTGCCTCTGTTCCTCCGGTGGTGGAGGACGGGGAATATGAAATTTCTCGCATCCTTGACTCTAGACGGTATAGAGGTAGTTTGCAGTATCTTGTGGCCTGGAAAGGTTTCGGACCCGAGGATAACTCTTGGGTGAGGTCAGATGATGTTTCCGCGTCCAGACTTATCAGAGCGTTTCACAGGAGATTTCCTGATAAGCCTGGTCCTAGGGGATCCGGAGGATCCTCTTAGAAGGGGGGGTACTGTTAGAACCTTGCTGTTAGGTTTTTTTTCCTTTGCTGGTCACATGACCTTGTTGGCCTATTTAATCCTGCTCCGCCCTTCTGGCTTTGCTGGACTTCATTGTATATCTACTTTCTAGCTAGCCTGTGCTCTGTATCTAACTCTGTTAGTTTGCTTGGTCTACGGACCTCTAGGTTCTATCTATTTTGTTTGTTCGTCTGTCTGCTACTATTTCTGTTAGGAGGTGTCCCATATTCCTCCCAGTCCTTAGTACTTGTAGGGATTCCCTCCCCAAATCTATAGGTCTCCGTACAGACTAGATTAGGACTTTAGCAGGTCTGATCGCAGGATCAGGTTCCCTGTTACATCGTAGGGATTCAGCTGAGTCTTATAGTAGGGACAGATCTCCTCTCTTTCCTTAGCTTTGGTAGCAGAACATAACAAGTTAAAGGCAAACATACTGGTAGACCAAGGAAGACATCAAAGCGTCAAGACCAGAAACTTAAAGCAATATGTCTCCAAAACAGGAAATGCACAACAAAACAAATGAGGAACGAATGGGAGGAAACTGGAGTCAATGTCTGTGACCGAACTGTAAGAAACCACCTAAAGGAAATGGGATTTACATACAGAAAAGCTAAACATAAGCCATCATTAACACCTAAACACAAAAAAACAAGGTTACAATGGGCTAAGGAAAAGCAATCGTGGACTGTGGATGACTGGATGAAAGTCATATTCAGTGATGAATCGTGAATCTGCATTGGGCAAGGTGATGATGATGGAACTTTTGTTTGGTGCCATTCCAATGAGATTTATAAAGATGACTGCATGAAGAGAACATGCACATTTCCACAGTCATTGATGATATGGGGCTGCATGTCAGGTAAAGGCACTGGGGAGATGGCTGTCATTACATCTTCAGTAAATGCCCAAGTTTACATTGATATTTTGGACAGTTTTCTTATCCCATCAATTGAAAGGATGTTTGGGGATGATGACATCATTTTTCAAGATGATAATGCATCCTGCCATAGAGCAAAAACTGTGAAAACATTCCTTGAAAGAAGACACATAAGGTCAATGTCATGGCCTGAAAATAGTCCGGATCTCAATCCAATTGAAAATCTTTGGTGGAAGTTGAAGAAAATGGTCCATGACAAGGCTTCAACCTGCAAAGCTGATCTGGCAACAGCAATCAGAGAAAGTTGGAGCCAGATTGGGCTTTTTTCTTGCCATAATACAAATTCTAACAGTCTATTCAGTAGGACTATCAGCTGTGTATCCACCAGACTTCTGCACAACACAACTGATGGTCCCAACCCCATTTATAAGGCAAGAAATCCCACTTATTAAACCTGACAGGGCACACCTGTGAAGTGAAGACCATTTCCGGTGACTACCTCTTGCAGCTGATCAAGAGAATGCCAAGAGTGTGCAAAGCAGTCATCAAAGCAAAAGGTGGCTACTGTGAAGACCCTAGAATATAAGACATATTTTCAGTTGTTTCACACTTTTTTGTTAAGTATATAATTCCACATGTGTTAATCATAGTTTTGATGCCTTCAGTGTGAATGTACAATTTTCATAGTCATGAAAAAACAGAAAAATCTTTAAATGAGAAGGTGTGTCCAAACTTTTGGTCTGTACTGTATATGTGTGTACAGTATTATATGTGTGTACAGTATTATATATGTGTGTGTACAGTATTATGTATGTGTACAGTATTATATATATGTGTGTACAGTATTATATATATGTGTGTACAGTATTATATATATGTGTGTACAGTGTTATATATATATGTGTACAGTATTATATATATGTGTGTACAGTATTATATATATATGTGTACAGTATTATATATATGTGTGTACAGTATTATATATATGTGTACAGTATTATATATATGTGTGTACAGTGTTATATATATATGTGTACAGTATTATATATATATGTGTACAGTATTATATATATGTGTGTACAGTATTATGTATGTGTACAGTATTATATATATGTGTGTACAGTATTATATATATATGTGTACAGTATTATATGTGTGTACAGTATTATATATATGTGTACAGTATTATATATATGTGTGTACAGTATTATATATATGTGTACAGTATTATATATATGTGTGTACAGAGTTATATATATATGTGTACAGTATTATATATATATGTGTACAGTATTATATGTGTGTACAGTGTTATATATATGTGTGTACAGTGTTATATATATGTGTGTACAGTATTATATATATGTGTGTACAGTGTTATATATGTGTGTACAGTATTATATATATATGTGTGTACAGTATTATATATATGTGTGTACAGTATTATATATATATATGTGTACAGTATTATATATATGTGTGTACAGTGTTATATATATGTGTGTACAGTATTATATATATGTGTGTACAGTATTATATATGTGTGTACAGTATTATATATATGTGTGTGTACAGTATTATATATGTGTGTACAGTATTATATATATATGTGTACAGTATTATATATATGTGTACAGTATTATATATATATGTGTGTACAGTATTATATGTATGTGTGTACAGTATTATGTATGTGTACAATATTTTATATATGTGTGTACAGTATTATATATATGTGTACAGTATTATATGTGTGTACAGTATTATATATGTGTGTGTACAGTATTATATATATGTGTACAGTATTATATATATGTGTGTACAGTGTTATATATATGTGTACAGTATTATATATATATATGTGTACAGTATTATATGTGTGTACAGTGTTATATATATGTGTGTACAGTATTATATATATGTGTGTACAGTATTATATGTGTGTACAGTGTTATATATATGTGTGTACAGTGTTATATATATGTGTGTACAGTATTATATATATGTGTACAGTATTATATATGTGTGTACAGTATTATATATATGTGTGTACAGTATTATATATATGTGTGTACAGTGTTATATATATGTGTGTACAGTATTATATATATGTGTACAGTATTATATGTGTGTACAGTATTATATATGTGTGTACAGTGTTATATATGTGTGTACAGTATTATATATATGTGTGTACAGTATTATATATATATATGTGTGTACAGTATTATATATATGTGTGTACAGTATTATATATATATGTACAGTATTATATATATGTGTGTACAGTATTATATATGTGTGTACAGTATTATATATATATGTGTACAGTATTATATATATGTGTACAGTATTATATATATATGTGTGTACAGTATTATATATATGTGTACAGTATTATATATGTGTGTACAGTATTATATATGTGTGTACAGTATTATATATATGTGTGTGTACAGTATTATATATGTGTGTACAGTATTATATATATATGTGTACAGTATTATATATATGTGTACAGTATTATATATATATGTGTGTACAGTATTATATATATGTGTACAGTATTATATATATGTGTGTACAGTATTATATATATGTGTGTACAGTATTATATATGTGTACAGTATTATATATATATGTGTGTACAGTATTATATATATGTGTGTGTACAGTATTATACATATGTGTGTACAGTATTATATATATGTGTGTACAGTATTATATATATGTGTGTACAGTATTATATATATGTGTACAGTATTATATGTGTGTACAGTATTATATATGTGTGTACAGTGTTATATATGTGTGTACAGTATTATATATGTGTGTACAGTATTATATATATATGTGTGTACAGTATTATATATATATGTGTGTACAGTATTATATATATGTGTGTACAGTGTTATATATGTGTGTACAGTATTATATATATGTGTGTACAGTATTATATATGTGTGTACAGTATTATATATATGTGTGTACAGTATTATATATGTGTGTACAGTATTATATATGTGTGTACAGTATTATATATATATGTGTGTACAGTATTATATATATGTGTACAGTATTATATATATGTGTGTACAGTATTATATATGTGTGTACAGTATTATATATATATGTGTGTACAGTGTTATATATATGTGTGTACAGTATTATATATATATGTGTGTACAGTATTATATATATGTGTACAGTATTATATATATATGTGTACAGTATTATATATATGTGTACAGTATTATATATATATGTGTGTGTACAGTATTATATATGTGTGTACAGTATTATATATGTGTGTACAGTATTATATATATGTGTGTGTACAGTATTATATATGTGTGTACAGTATTATATATATATGTGTACAGTATTATATATATGTGTACAGTATTATATATATATGTGTGTACAGTATTATATATATGTGTACAGTATTATATATATGTGTGTACAGTATTATATATATATGTGTACAGTATTATATATATGTGTACAGTATTATATATATATGTGTGTACAGTATTATATATATGTGTGTGTACAGTATTATATATATGTGTGTACAGTATTATATATATGTGTGTACAGTGTTATATATATGTGTACAGTATTATATATATATGTGTACAGTATTATATGTGTACAGTATTATATATATGTGTGTACAGTGTTATATATATATGTGTGTACAGTATTATATATATGTGTGTACAGTGTTATATATATATGTGTGTATAGTATTATATATATATGTGTACAGTATTATATATATGTGTACAGTATTATATATATATGTGTGTACAGTATTATATATATGTGTGTGTACAGTATTATACATATGTGTGTACAGTGTTATATATATGTGTGTACAGTATTATATATACAGTACAGACCAAAAGTTTGGACACACCTTCTCATTTAAAGATTTTTCTGTATTTTCATGACTATGAAAACTGTACATTCACACTGAAGGCATCAAAACTATGAATTACCACATGTGGAATTATATACTTAACAAAAAAGTGTGAAACAACTGAAAATATGTCTTATATTCTAGGTTCTTCAAAGTAGCCACCATTTGCTTTGATGACTGCTTTGCACACTCTTGGCATTCTCTTGATGAGCTTCAAGAGGTAGTCACCGGAAATGGTCTTCACTTCACAGGTGTGCCCTGTCAGGTTTAATAAGTGGGATTTCTTGCCTTATAAATGGGGTTGGGACCATCAGTTGTGTTGTGCAGAAGTCAGGTGGATACACAGCTGATAGTCCTACTGAATAGACTGTTAGAATTTGTATTATGGCAAGAAAAAAGTAGCTAAGTAAAGAAAAACGAGTGGCCATCATTACTTTAAGAAATGAAGGTCAGTCAGTCCGAAAAATTGGGAAAACTTTGAAAGTGTCCCCAAGTGCAGTTGCAAAAACCATCAAGCGCTACAAAGAAACTGGCTCAGATGAGGACCGTCCCAGGAAAGGAAGACCAAGAGTCACCTCTGCTTCTGAGGTAAAGTTTATCCGAGTCACCAGCCTCAGAAATCGCAGGTTAACAGCAGCTCAGATTAGAGACCAGGTCAATGCCACACAGAGTTCTAGCAGCAGACACATCTCTTCAACAACTGTTAAGAGGAGACTTTGTGCAGCCGGCCTTCATGGTAAAATAGCTGTTAGGAAACCACTGCTAAGGACAGGCAACAAGCAGAAGAGACTTGTTTGGGCTAAAGAACACAAGGAATGGACATTAGACCAGTGGAAATCTGTGCTTTGGTCTGATGAGTCCAAATTTTAGATCTTTGGTTCCAACCACCGTGTCTTTGTGCGACGTAGAAAAGGTGAACGGATGGACTCTCCATGCCTGGTTCCCACCGTGAAGCATGGAGGAGGAGGTCTGATGGTGTGAGGGTGCTTTGCTGGTGACACTGTTGGGGATTTATTCAAAATTGAAGGCATACTGAACCAGCATGGCTACCACAGCATCTTGCAGCGGCATGCTATTCCATCCGGTTTGTATTTTTCAATAGGACAATGACCCCAAACACCTCCAGGCTGTGTAAGGGCTATTTGACCAAGAAGGAGAGTGATGGGGGGCTACTCCAGATGACCTGGCCCCCACAGTCACCAGACCTGAACCCAATCAAGATGGTTTGGGGTGAGCTGGACCGCAGAGTGAAGGCAAAAGGGCCAACAAGTGCTAAGCATCTCTGGGAACTCCTTCAAGATTGTTGGAAGACCACTTCCGGTGACTACCTCTTGAAGCTCATCAAGAGAATGCCAAGAGTGCGCAAAGCAGTCATCAAAGCAAAAGGTGGCTACTTTGAAGAACCTAGAATATAAGACATATTTTCAGTTGTTTCACACTTTTTTGTTAAGTATATAATTCCACATGTGATAATTCATAGTTTTGATGCCTTCAGTGTGAATGTACAATTCTCATAGTCATGAAAATACAGAAAAATCTTTACATGAGAAGGTGTGTCCAAACTTTTGGTCTGTACTGTATGTGTACAGTATTATATATGTGTACAGTATTATATATATATATGTGTGTGTACAGTATTATATATATATGTACAGTATTATATATATGTGTACAGTATTATATATGTGTGTACAGTATTATATATATGTGTGTGTACAGTGTTATATATATGTGTACAGTATTATATATATATGTGTGTACAGTATTATATATATGTACAGTATTATATATGTGTACAGTATTATATATATGTGTGTATAGTGTTATATATATGTGTACAGTATTATATATATGTGTGTACAGTATTATATATATGTGTACAGTATTATATATATGTGTGTGTACAGTATTATATATATGTGTGTACAGTGTTATATATATGTGTACAGTATTATATATATGTGTGTACAGTATTATATATATGTACAGTATTATATATGTGTACAGTATTATATATATGTGTACAGTGTTATATATATGTGTACAGTGTTATATATATATGTGTGCACAGTATTATATATGTGTGTGTACAGTGTTATATATATGTGTGCACAGTATTATATATATGTGTGTACAGTATTATATATATATGTGTACAGTGTTATATATATGTGTACAGTATTATATATATGTGTGTACAGTATTATATATATATGTGTACAGTGTTATATATATGTGTACAGTATTATATATATGTGTACAGTATTATATATATGTGTGTACAGTATTATATATATGTGTGTACATTATTATATATATGTACAGTATTATATATATATGTGTACAGTATTATATATATGTGTACAGTGTTATATATATGTGTGTACAGTATTATATACAGTGCCTACAAGTAGTATTCAACCCCCTGCAGATTTAGCTGGTTTGATAAGATGCAAATAAGTTCGAGCCTTCAAACTGCAAACGAGAGTAGGTTTTATGAACAGAAGCATAAATCTTACAAACCAAAAAGTTATGTTGCTCAGTTGAATTTTATTAAATTTTAAACATAAAAGTGTGGGTCAATTATTATTCAACCCCTATGTTTAATATATTGTGGAATAACCCTTGTTTGCAATTACAGCTAATAATCGTCTTTTATAAGACCTGATCAGGCCGGCACAGGTCTGTGGAGTTATCTTGGCCCACTCCTCCATGTAGATCTTCTCCAAGTTATCTAGGTTCTTTGGGTGTCTCATGTGGACTTTATTCTTGAGCTCCTTCCACAAGTTTTCAATTGGGTTAAGGTCAGGAGACTGACTAGGCCACTCCAACACCTTGACTTTTTCCCTCTTGAACCAGGCCTTGGTTTTCTTGGCTGTGTGCTTTAGGTCGTTGTCTTGTTGGAAGATGAAATTACGACCCATCTTAAGATCCTTGATGGAGGAGCGGAGGTTCTTGGCCAAAATCTCCAGGTAGGCCGTGCTATCCATCTTCCCATGGATGCGGACCAGATGGCCAGGCCCCTTGGCTGAGAAACAGCCCCACAGCATGATGCTGCCACCACCATGCTTGACGGTAGGGATGGTATTCTTGGGGTCGTATGGAGTGCCATCCAGTCTCCAAACGTCACGTGTGTGGTTGGCACCAAAGATCTCGATCTTGGTCTCATCAGACCATAGATCCTTGAACCAGTCTGTCTCAGAGTCCTCCAAGTGATCATGAGCAAACTGTAGACGAGCCTTGACATGACGCTTTGAAAGTAAAGGTACCATACAGGCTCGTCTGGAACGGAGACCATTGCGGTGGAGTACGTTACTTATGGTATTGACTGAAACCAATGTCCCCACTGCCATGAGATCTTCCCGGAGCTCCTTCCTTGTTGTCCTTGGGTTAGCCTTGACTCTTCGGACAAGCCTGGCCTCGGCACGGGAGGACACTTTCAAAGGCTGTCCAGGCCGTGGAAGGCTAACAGTAGTTCTATAAGCCTTCCACTTACGGATGATGCTCCCAACAGTGGAGACAGGTAGGCCCAACTCCTTGGAAAGGGTTTTGTACCCCTTGCCAGCCTTGTGACCCTCCACGATCTTGTCTCTGATGGCCTTAGAATGCTCCTTTGTCTTTCCCATGTTGACCATGTCTGAGTGCTGTTCACAAGTTTGGGGAGGGTCTTAAATAGTCAGAAAAGGTTGGCAAAAGAGATCTTTAATCCACACATGTGAAGCTCATTATTCTTGGTGCCTGAACTACTTCTTAATACTTTAGGGGGACCAAACAGAATTCTTGTGGTTTGAGGGGTTGAATAATAAATGACACTCTGAATTAACGTTTTAAAAAAAAAAAAAAAAAAATTTGCTGCAGTGCATTTCCCACTTCCAGGCTGATCTACAGTACAAGTGTCACAATGCCAAGTTAATTCCGCATGTGTCAACCAGCTAAATCTGCAGGGGGTTGAATACTACTTGTAGGCACTGTATATGTGTGTACAGTATTATATATATGTGTACAGTGTTATATATATATCTGTGTACAGTATTATATATATATGTGTGTACAGTATTGTATATATGTGTACAGTATTATATATATATGTGTGTACAGTATTATATATATATGTGTGTACAGTATTATATATGTGTACAGTATTATATATATGTGTACAGTATTATATATATGTGTGTACAGTATTATATATATATATGTGTGTACAGTATTATATATGTGTACAGTATTATATATATGTGTACAGTATTATATATATATATGTGTACAGTATTATATATATGTGTGTACAGTATTATATATATGTGTGTACAGTATTATATATATGTGTACAGTATTATATATATGTGTGTACAGTATTATATATATATGTGTACAGTATTATATATATGTGTACAGTATTATATATATGTGTGTACAGTATTATATGTGTGTACAGTATTATATATGTGTGTACAATATTATATATATATATGTGTACAGTATTATATATATGTGTGTACAGTATTATATATGTGTACAGTATTATATATATGTGTGCACAGTATTA
This sequence comes from Phyllobates terribilis, assembly GCF_046119375.1. NCBI lineage: Eukaryota > Metazoa > Chordata > Amphibia > Anura > Dendrobatidae > Phyllobates > Phyllobates terribilis. Next base: position 92,871 of record NW_027365429.1, read on the forward strand.
TATATATGTGTGTACAGTATTATATATATGTGTGTACAGTATTATATATATATGTGTACAGTATTATATATATGTGTACAGTATTATATATATGTGTGTACAGTATATATATATATGTGTGTACAGTATTATATATATGTGTACAGTATTATATATATATATATGTGTGTACAGTATTATATATATGTGTCCACAGTATTATATATATGTGTGTACAGTATTATATATATGTGTACAGTATTATATATATGTGTCCACAGTATTATATATATGTGTGTACAGTATTATATATATGTGTGTACAGTATTATATATGTGTGTACAGTATTATATATATATATGTGTACAGTATTATATATATGTGTGTACAGTATTATATATATGTGTACAGTATTATATATATGTGTGCACAGTATTATATATATGTGTGTACAGTATTATATATATGTGTGTACAGTATTATATATATGTGTGTACAGTGTTATATATATGTGTGTACAGTATTATATATGTGTACAGTATTATATATATGTGTACAGTATTATATATATGTGTGTACAGTATATATATATATGTGTGTACAGTATTATATATATGTGTACAGTATTATATATATATATGTGTGTACAGTATTATATATATGTGTGTACAGTATTATATATGTGTACAGTATTATATATATATGTGTGTACAGTGTTATATATATGTGTGTACAGTATTATATATGTGTGTGTACAGTGTTATATATATGTGTGTACAGTATTATATATATGTGTGTACAGTGTTATATATATGTGTGTACAGTATTATATATATATGTGTACAGTATTATCTATATGTGTACAGTATTACATATATATGTGTGTACAGTATTATATATATGTGTGTGTACAGTATTATATATATGTGTGTACAGTGTTATATATACGTGTGTACAGTATTATATATATGTGTACAGTATTATATATGTGTACAGTATTATATATATATATGTGTGTACAGTATTATATATATATATGTGTACAGTATTATATATATGTGTGTACAGTATTATATATATATATGTGTGTACAGTATTATATATGTGTACAGTATTATATGTGTGTACAGTGTTATATATATATGTGTGTACAGTATTATATATATGTGTGTACAGTATTATATGTGTACAGTATTATATTTATGTGTGTACAGAATTATATATGGGTACAGTATTATATATATGTGTGTACAGTATTATATATGTGTACAGTATTATATATATATATGTGTGTACAGTATTATATATATATGTGTGTACAGTATTATATGTGTGTACAGTATTATATATATATGTGTGTACAGTATTATATGTGTGTACAGTATTATATATATGTGTGTACAGTATTATATATATATGTGTGTACAGTATTATATGTGTGTACAGTATTATATATATATGTGTGTACAGTATTATATATATATGTGTGTACAGTATTATATATATATGTACAGTATTATATATATATATGTGTGTACAGTATTATATATATGTGTGTACAGTATTATATATATATGTGTGTACAGTATTATATGTGTACAGTGTTATATATATGTGTGTACAGTATTATATATGTGTGTGTACAGTGTTATATATATGTGTGTACAGTGTTATATATATGTGTACAGTATTATATATATATGTGTACAGTATTATATATATGTGTGTACAGTATTATATATATGTGTACAGTATTATATATATGTGTGTACAGTGTTATATATATATGTGTACAGTATTATATATATGTGTGTACAGTGTTATATATATGTGTGTACAGTATTATATATATGTGTACAGTATTATATATGTGTACAGTATTATATATATATATATATGTGTGTACAGTATTATATATATATGTGTACAGTATTATATATATGTGTACAGTATTATATGTGTGTACAGTGTTATATATACAGTACAGACCAAAAGTTTGGACACACCTTCTCATTTAAAGATTTTTCTGTATTTTCATGACTATGAAAATTGTACATTCACACTGAAGGCATCAAAACTATGAATTATCACATGTGGAATTATATACTTAACAAAAAAGTGTGAAACAACTGAAAATATGTCTTATATTCTAGGTTCTTCACAGTAACCACCTTTTGCTTTGATGACTGCTTTGCACACTCTCGGCATTCTCTTGATGAGCTTCAGGAGGTAGTCACCGGAAGTGGTCTTCCAACAATCTTGAAGGAGTTCCCAGAGATGTTTAGCACTTGTTGGCCCTTTTGCCTTCACTCTGCGGTCCAGCTCACCCCAAACCATCTCGATTGGGTTCAGGTCTGGTGACTGTGGAGGCCAGGTCATCTGGCGTAGCCCCCCATCACTCTCCTTCTTGGTCAAATAGCCCTTACACAGCCTGGAGGTGTTTGGGGTCATTGTCCTGTTGAAAACGAAATGATGGTCCAACTAAACGCAAACCGGATGGAATAGCATGCTGCTGCAAGATGCTGTGGTAGCCATGCTGGTTCAGTATGCCTTCAATTTTGAATAAATCCCCAACAGTGTCACCAGCAAAGCCCCCCACACCATCACACCTCCTCCTCCATGCTTCACGATGGGAACCAGGCATGTAGAGTCCATCCGTTCACATTTTCTGCGTCGCACAAAGACACGGTGGTTTGAACCAAAGATCTCAAATTTGGACTCATCAGACCAAAGCACAGATTTCCACTGGTCTAATGTCCATTCCTTGTGTTCTTTAGCCCAAACAAGTCTCTTCTGCTTGTTGCCTGTCCTTAGCAGTGGTTTCCTAGCAGCTATTTTACCATGAAGGCCGGCTGCACAAAGTCTCCTCTTAACAGTTGTTGTAGAGATGTGTCTGCTGCTAGAACTCTGTGTGGCATTGACCTGGTCTCTAATCTGAGCTGCTGTTAACCTGCGATTTCTGAGGCTGGTGACTCGGATAAACTTATCCTCAGAAGCAGAGGTGACTCTTGGTCTTCCTTTCTTGGGGCAGTCCTCATGTGAACCAGTTTCTTTGTAGCGCTTTATGGTTTTTGCAACTGCACTTGGGGACACTTTCAAAGTTTGCCCAATTTTTCGCACTGACTGACCTTCATTTCTTAAAGTAATGATGGCCACTCGTTTTTATTTACTTAGCTGCTTTTTTCTTGCCATAATGCAAATTCTAACAGTCTATTCAGTAGGACTATCAGCTGTGTATCCACCTGACTTCTGCACAACACAACTGATGGTCCCAACCCCATTTATAAGGCAAGAAATCCCACTTATTAAACCTGACATGGCACACCTGTGAAGTGAATACCATTTCCGGTGACTACCTCTTGAAGCTCATCAAGAGAATGCCAAGAGTGTGCAAAGCAGTCATCAAAGCAAAAGGTGGCTACTGTGAAGACCCTAGAATATAAGACATATTTTCAGTTGTTTCACACTTTTTTGTTAAGTATATAATTCCACATGTGGTAATTCATAGTTTTGATGCCTTCAGTGTGAATGTACAATTCTCATAGTCAAGAAAATACAGAAAAATCCTTAAATGAGAAGGTGTGTCCAAACTTGTGGTCTGTACTGTATATGTGTGTACAGTATTATATATATGTGTGTACAGTATTATATACGTGTACAGTATTATATATATATGTGTGTACAGTATTATATATATGTGCACAGTATTATATATATATGTGTGTGTACAGTATTATATATATATATATGTGTGTACAGTATTATATATATATGTGTGTACAGTATTATATGTGTGTACAGTATTATATATATATGTGTGTACAGTATTATATGTGTGTACAGTATTATATATATATGTGTACAGTATTATATATATATGTGTGTACAGTATTATATGTGTGTACAGTATTATATATATATGTGTACAGTATTATATATATGTGTGTAGAGTATTATATATGTGTGTACAGTTTTATATATATGTACAGTATTATATATATATATGTGTGTACAGTATTATATATATGTGTGTACAGTATTATATGTGTGTACAGTATTATATATATATGTGTGTACAGTATTATATATATATGTGTGTACAGTATTATATGTGTGTACAGTATTATATATATGTGTGTACAGTATTATATATATATGTGTGTACAGTATTATATGTGTGTACAGTATTATATATATGTGTACAGTATTATATATATGTGTGTACAGTATTATCTATATGTGTACAGTATTATATATATGTGTACAGTATTATATATATGTGTGTACAGTATTATATATATGTACAGTATTATATATATATGTGTGTACAGTATTATATATATATGTGTGTACAGTATTATATATATGTGTGTACAGTATTATATACGTGTACAGTATTATATATATATGTGTGTACAGTATTATATATATGTGCACAGTATTATATATATATGTGTGTGTACAGTATTATATATATATATATGTGTGTACAGTATTATATATATATGTGTGTACAGTATTATATGTGTGTACAGTATTATATATATATGTGTGTACAGTATTATATGTGTGTACAGTATTATATATATATGTGTACAGTATTATATATATATGTGTGTACAGTATTATATGTGTGTACAGTATTATATATATATGTGTACAGTATTATATATATGTGTGTAGAGTATTATATATGTGTGTACAGTTTTATATATATGTACAGTATTATATATATATATGTGTGTACAGTATTATATATATGTGTGTACAGTATTATATGTGTGTACAGTATTATATATATATGTGTGTACAGTATTATATATATATGTGTGTACAGTATTATATGTGTGTACAGTATTATATATATGTGTGTACAGTATTATATATATATGTGTGTACAGTATTATATGTGTGTACAGTATTATATATATGTGTACAGCATTATATATATGTGTGTACAGTATTATCTATATGTGTACAGTATTATATATATGTGTACAGTATTATATATATGTGTGTACAGTATTATATATATGTACAGTATTATATATATATGTGTGTACAGTATTATATATATATGTGTGTACAGTATTATATATATGTGTACAGTATTATATATAAATATGTGTACAGTATTATATGTATGTGTGTACAGTATTATATATATATGTGTGTACAGTATTATATATATATGTGTGTACAGTATTATATGTGTGTGTACAGTATTATATGTGTGTACAGTATTATATATATGTGTGTACAGTATTATATATATATGTGTGTACAGTATTATATGTGTGTACAGTATTATATATATGTGTACAGCATTATATATATGTGTGTACAGTATTATCTATATGTGTACAGTATTATATATATGTGTACAGTATTATATATATGTGTGTACAGTATTATATATATGTACAGTATTATATATATATGTGTGTACAGTATTATATATATATGTGTGTACAGTATTATATATATGTGTACAGTATTATATATAAATATGTGTACAGTATTATATGTATGTGTGTACAGTATTATATATATATGTGTGTACAGTATTATATATATATGTGTGTACAGTATTATATGTGTGTGTACAGTATTATATGTGTGTACAGTATTATATATATGTGTGTACAGTATTATATATATATGTGTACAGTATTATATATATATGTGTACAGTATTATATATATGTGTGTACAGTATTATATATATATATATGTGTACAGTGTTATATATATGTGTGTGCAGTATTATATATATGTGTGCACAGTATTATATATATATGTGTACAGTATTATATATATATGTGTGTACAGTATTATATTTGTGTGTACAGTATTATATGTGTGTACAGTATTATATATATATGTGTGTACAGTATTATATATATGTGTGTACAGTATTATATATATATGTGTACAGTATTATATATATGTGTGTACAGTATTATATATATGTGTGTACAGTATTATATATATGTGTGTACAGTATTATATTTGTGTGTACAGTATTATATGTGTGTACAGTATTATATATATGTGTGTACAGTATTATATATATATGTGTGTACAGTATTATATATATGTGTGTACAGTATTATATATATATGTGTACAGTATTATATATATGTGTGTACAGTATTATATATATGTGTACAGTATTATATATATATGTGTGTACAGTATTATATGTGTGTGTACAGTATTATATGTGTGTACAGTATTATATATATGTGTGTACAGTATTATATATATATATGTGTACAGTATTATATATATATGTGTGTACAGTATTATATATATGTGTGTACAGTATTATATATATATGTGTGTACAGTATTATATGTGTGTGTACAGTATTATATATATGTGTGTACAGTATTATATATATATATGTGTACAGTATTATATATATATGTGTGTACAGTATTATATATATGTGTGTACAGTATTATATATATATGTGTACAGTATTATATATATATGTGTGTACAGTATTATATATATGTGTACAGTATTATATATATATGTGTGTACAGTATGATATATGTGTGTACAGTATTATATATATATGTGTGTACAGTGTTATATATATATGTGTGTACAGTATTATATGTGTGTACAGTATTATATATGTGTGTACAGTATTATATATATGTGTGTACAGTATTATATATATGTGTACAGTATTATATATATATGTGTGTACAGTATTATATATATGTGTGTACAGTATTATATACGTGTACAGTATTATATATATATGTGTGTACAGTGTTATATATATGTGTACAGTATTATATATATGTGTGTACAGTATTATATACGTGTACAGTATTATATATATATGTGTGTACAGTATTATATATATGTGCACAGTATTATATATATATGTGTGTGTACAGTATTATATATATATATATGTGTGTACAGTATTATATATATATGTGTGTACAGTATTATATGTGTGTACAGTATTATATATATATATGTGTGTACAGTATTATATGTGTGTACAGTATTATATATATATGTGTACAGTATTATATATATATGTGTGTACAGTATTATATGTGTGTACAGTATTATATATATATGTGTACAGTATTATATATATGTGTGTAGAGTATTATATATGTGTGTACAGTTTTATATATATGTACAGTATTATATATATATATGTGTGTACAGTATTATATATATGTGTGTACAGTATTATATGTGTGTACAGTATTATATATATATGTGTGTACAGTATTATATATATATATGTGTGTACAGTATTATATGTGTGTACAGTATTATATATATGTGTGTACAGTATTATATATATATGTGTGTACAGTATTATATGTGTGTACAGTATTATATATATGTGTACAGTATTATATATATGTGTGTACAGTATTATATATGTGTGTACATTATTATATATATGTACAGTATTATATATATATGTGTGTACAGTATTATATATATATATGTGTGTACAGTATTATATATATGTGTACAGTATTATATATAAATATGTGTACAGTATTATATGTATGTGTGTACAGTATTATATATATATGTGTGTACATTATTATATATATGTGTGTACAGTATTATATATATATGTGTGTACAGTATTATATGTGTGTGTACAGTATTATATGTGTGTACAGTATTATATATATGTGTGTACAGTATTATATATATATATGTGTACAGTATTATATATATATGTGTACAGTATTATATATATGTGTGTACAGTATTATATATATATGTGTACAGTGTTATATATATGTGTGTGCAGTATTATATATATGTGTGCACAGTATTATATATATATGTGTACAGTATTATATATATATGTGTGTACAGTATTATATGTGTGTACAGTATTATATTTGTGTGTACAGTATTATATGTGTGTACAGTATTATATATATGTGTGTACAGTATTATATATATATGTGTGTACAGTATTATATATATGTGTGTACAGTATTATATATATATGTGTACAGTATTATGTATGTGTACAGTATTATATATATGTGTGTACAGTATTATATATATGTGTGTACAGTATTATATATATGTGTGTACAGTATTATATACGTGTACAGTATTATATATATATGTGTGTACAGTATTATATATATGTGCACAGTATTATATATATATGTGTGTGTACAGTATTATATATATATATATGTGTGTACAGTATTATATATATATGTGTGTACAGTATTATATGTGTGTACAGTATTATATATATATGTGTGTACAGTATTATATGTGTGTACAGTATTATATATATATGTGTACAGTATTATATATATATGTGTGTACAGTATTATATGTGTGTACAGTATTATATATATATGTGTACAGTATTATATATATGTGTGTAGAGTATTATATATGTGTGTACAGTTTTATATATATGTACAGTATTATATATATATATGTGTGTACAGTATTATATATATGTGTGTACAGTATTATATGTGTGTACAGTATTATATATATATGTGTGTACAGTATTATATATATATGTGTGTACAGTATTATATGTGTGTACAGTATTATATATATGTGTGTACAGTATTATATATATATGTGTGTACAGTATTATATGTGTGTACAGTATTATATATATGTGTACAGTATTATATATATGTGTGTACAGTATTATCTATATGTGTACAGTATTATATATATGTGTACAGTATTATATATATGTGTGTACAGTATTATATATATGTACAGTATTATATATATATGTGTGTACAGTATTATATATATATGTGTGTACAGTATTATATATATGTGTGTACAGTATTATATACGTGTACAGTATTATATATATATGTGTGTACAGTATTATATATATGTGCACAGTATTATATATATATGTGTGTGTACAGTATTATATATATATATATGTGTGTACAGTATTATATATATATGTGTGTACAGTATTATATGTGTGTACAGTATTATATATATATGTGTGTACAGTATTATATGTGTGTACAGTATTATATATATATGTGTACAGTATTATATATATATGTGTGTACAGTATTATATGTGTGTACAGTATTATATATATATGTGTACAGTATTATATATATGTGTGTAGAGTATTATATATGTGTGTACAGTTTTATATATATGTACAGTATTATATATATATATGTGTGTACAGTATTATATATATGTGTGTACAGTATTATATGTGTGTACAGTATTATATATATATGTGTGTACAGTATTATATATATATGTGTGTACAGTATTATATGTGTGTACAGTATTATATATATGTGTGTACAGTATTATATATATATGTGTGTACAGTATTATATGTGTGTACAGTATTATATATATGTGTACAGCATTATATATATGTGTGTACAGTATTATCTATATGTGTACAGTATTATATATATGTGTACAGTATTATATATATGTGTGTACAGTATTATATATATGTACAGTATTATATATATATGTGTGTACAGTATTATATATATATGTGTGTACAGTATTATATATATGTGTACAGTATTATATATAAATATGTGTACAGTATTATATGTATGTGTGTACAGTATTATATATATATGTGTGTACAGTATTATATATATATGTGTGTACAGTATTATATGTGTGTGTACAGTATTATATGTGTGTACAGTATTATATATATGTGTGTACAGTATTATATATATATGTGTACAGTATTATATATATATGTGTACAGTATTATATATATGTGTGTACAGTATTATATATATATATATGTGTACAGTGTTATATATATGTGTGTGCAGTATTATATATATGTGTGCACAGTATTATATATATATGTGTACAGTATTATATATATATGTGTGTACAGTATTATATTTGTGTGTACAGTATTATATGTGTGTACAGTATTATATATATATGTGTGTACAGTATTATATATATGTGTGTACAGTATTATATATATGTGTGTACAGTATTATATATATATGTGTACAGTATTATATATATGTGTGTACAGTATTATATATATGTGTGTACAGTATTATATTTGTGTGTACAGTATTATATATATGTGTGTACAGTATTATATATATATGTGTGTACAGTATTATATATATGTGTGTACAGTATTATATATATATGTGTACAGTATTATATATATGTGTGTACAGTATTATATATATGTGTACAGTATTATATATATATGTGTGTACAGTATTATATGTGTGTGTACAGTATTATATGTGTGTACAGTATTATATATATGTGTGTACAGTATTATATATATATATGTGTACAGTATTATATATATATGTGTGTACAGTATTATATATATGTGTGTACAGTATTATATATATATGTGTGTACAGTATATGTGTGTGTACAGTATTATATATATGTGTGTACAGTATTATATATATATATGTGTACAGTATTATATATATATGTGTGTACAGTATTATATATATGTGTGTACAGTATTATATATATATGTGTACAGTATTATATATATATGTGTGTACAGTATTATATATATGTGTACAGTATTATATATATATGTGTGTACAGTATTATATATGTGTGTACAGTATTATATATATATGTGTGTACAGTGTTATATATATATGTGTGTACAGTATTATATGTGTGTACAGTATTATATATGTGTGTACAGTATTATATATATGTGTGTACAGTATTATATATATGTGTACAGTATTATATATATATGTGTGTACAGTATTATATATATGTGTGTACAGTATTATATACGTGTACAGTATTATATATATATGTGTGTACAGTGTTATATATATGTGTACAGTATTATATATATGTGTGTACAGTATTATATACGTGTACAGTATTATATATATATGTGTGTACAGTATTATATATATGTGCACAGTATTATATATATATGTGTGTGTACAGTATTATATATATATATATGTGTGTACAGTATTATATATATATGTGTGTACAGTATTATATGTGTGTACAGTATTATATATATATGTGTGTACAGTATTATATGTGTGTACAGTATTATATATATATGTGTACAGTATTATATATATATGTGTGTACAGTATTATATGTGTGTACAGTATTATATATATATGTGTACAGTATTATATATATGTGTGTAGAGTATTATATATGTGTGTACAGTTTTATATATATGTACAGTATTATATATATATATGTGTGTACAGTATTATATATATGTGTGTACAGTATTATATGTGTGTACAGTATTATATATATATGTGTGTACAGTATTATATATATATATGTGTGTACAGTATTATATGTGTGTACAGTATTATATATATGTGTGTACAGTATTATATATATATGTGTGTACAGTATTATATGTGTGTACAGTATTATATATATGTGTACAGTATTATATATATGTGTGTACAGTATTATATATGTGTGTACATTATTATATATATGTACAGTATTATATATATATGTGTGTACAGTATTATATATATATATGTGTGTACAGTATTATATATATGTGTACAGTATTATATATAAATATGTGTACAGTATTATATGTATGTGTGTACAGTATTATATATATATGTGTGTACATTATTATATATATGTGTGTACAGTATTATATATATATGTGTGTACAGTATTATATGTGTGTGTACAGTATTATATGTGTGTACAGTATTATATATGTGTGTACAGTATTATATATATATATGTGTACATTATATTATATATATATGTGTACAGTATTATATATATGTGTGTACAGTATTATATATATATGTGTACAGTGTTATATATATGTGTGTGCAGTATTATATATATGTGTGCACAGTATTATATATATATGTGTACAGTATTATATATATATGTGTGTACAGTATTATATGTGTGTACAGTATTATATTTGTGTGTACAGTATTATATGTGTGTACAGTATTATATATATGTGTGTACAGTATTATATATATATGTGTGTACAGTATTATATATAGTGTGTACAGTATTATATATATATGTGTACAGTATTATATATATGTGTGTACAGTATTATATATATGTGTACAGTATTATATATATATGTGTGTACAGTATTATATGTGTGTGTACAGTATTATATGTGTGTACAGTATTATATATATGTGTGTACAGTATTATATATATATATGTGTACAGTATTATATATATATGTGTGTACAGTATTATTATATATGTGTGTACAGTATTATATATATATGTGTGTACAGTATTATATGTGTGTGTACAGTATTATATGTGTGTGTACAGTATTATATATATGTGTGTACAGTATTAATATATATATATGTGTACAGTATTATATATATATGTGTGTACAGTATTATATATATGTGTGTACAGTATTATATATATATGTGTACAGTATTATATATATGTGTGTACAGTATTATATATATGTGTACAGTATTATATATATATGTGTGTACAGTATTATATATGTGTGTACAGTATTATATATATATGTGTGTACAGTGTTATATATATATGTGTGTACAGTATTATATGTGTGTACAGTATTATATATGTGTGTACAGTATATATATATGTGTGTACAGTATTATATATATGTGTACAGTATTATTATATGTGTGTACAGTGTTATATATATGTGTGTACAGTATTATATATATGTGTGTACAGTATTATATGTGTGTACAGTATTATATATATGTGTGTACAGTATTATATGTGTGTACAGTATTATATGTGTGTACAGTATTATATATATGTGTGTACAGTATTATATATATGTGTACAGTGTTATATATATGTGTGTGTACAGTAGTATATATATGTGTTACAGTATTATATATATGTGTGTACAGTGTTTATATATATGTGTACAGTATTATATATATGTGTACATTATTATATATGTGTGTACAGTATTATATATATGTGTGTACAGAATTATATATATATGTGTACAGTATTATATATATATGTGTGTACAGTATTATATATGTGTGTACAGTATTATATATATGTGTGTACAGTGTTATATATATGTGTGTACAGTATTATATATATGTGTACAGTATATATATATGTGTGTACAGTATTATATGTGGGAACAGTGTTATATATATATGTGTGTACAGTATTATATATGTGTGTACAGTATTATATATATGTACAGTATTATATACATGTGTGTACAGTATTATATATATGTGTACAGTATTATATATATATGTGTACAGTATTATATATATATATGTGTACAGTATTATATATATAGTGTGTACAGTATTATATATATGTGTGTACAGTATTATATATGTGTGTACAGTATTATATATATATGTGTACAGTATTATATATATGTGTGTGTACAGTATTATATATATGTGTGTACAGTATATATGTGTGTACAGTATTATATATATGTGTACAGTATTATATATGTGTGTGTACAGTATTATATATATGTGTGTACAGTATTATATATGTGTGTACAGTATTATATATATGTGTGTACAGTGTTATATATATGTGTGTACAGTATTATATATATGTGTGTACAGTATTATATATATATGTGTACAGTGTTATATATATATGTGTGTACAGTATTATATATATGTGTACAGTATTATATGTGTGTAAAGTATTATATATATATATGTACAGTATTATATATATATATGTGTGTACAGTGTTATATATATATATGTGTACAGTATTATATATATGTGTGTACAGTGTTCTATATATATGTGTACAGTATTATATATATGTGTGTACAGTATATATTATATGTGTACAGTATTATATATATGTGTGTACAGTGTTATATATATATATGTGTACAGTATATATATATGTGTGTACAGTATTATATATGTGTACAGTATTATATAATATGTGTGTACAGTATTATATATATGTATGTACAGTGTTATATATATGTGTGTACAGTATTATATATGTGTACAGTATTATATATATATGTGTGTACAGTGTAATATATATATGTGTACAGTATTATATATATGTATGTACAGTATTATATATGTGTGTACAGTATTATGTGTGTACAGTATTATATATATGTGTGTACAGTATTATATATATGTGTGTACAGTATTATGTGTGTACAGTATTATATATATGTGTGTACAGTATTATGTGTGTACAGTATTATATATATGTGTGTATGTATTATATATTTGTGTGTACAGTATTTATGTGTGTACAGTATTATATATGTGTGTACAGTATTATGTGTGTACAGTATTATATATATGTGTGTACAGTATTATATGTGTGTACAGTATTATATATATGTACAGTATTATATATATATGTGTACAGTATTATATATATGTGTGTACAGTATTATATATATGTGTGTACAGTAGTATATATATGTGTGTACAGTATTATATATATGTGTGTACAGTATTATATATGTGTACAGTAGTTATATATATGTGTGTACAGTATTATATGTGTACAGTATTATATATATGTGTGTACAGTATTATATATGTGTGTGTACAGTGTTATATATATGTGTGTACAGTATTATATATATGTGTGTACAGTATTATATATGTGTACAGTGTTATATATATATGTGTGTACAGTATTATGTGTGTACAGCATTATATATATGTGTGTACAGTATTATATATATGTGTGTACAGTATTATATATATGTACAGTATATATATATGTGTACAGTATTATGTGTGTACAGTATTATATATATGTACAGTATTATATATGTGTACAGTATTATGTGTGTACAGTATTATATATATGTACAGTATTATATATGTGTACAGTTTATGTGTACAGTATTATATATATGTGTGTACAGTATTATATATGTTTTTACAGTATTATATCTATGTGTGTACAGTATTATATATATATGTGTGTACAGTATTATATATGTGTGTACAGTATTATATGTATGTGTACAGTATTATATATATGTGTGCACAGTATTATATATATGTACAGTATTATATATATATATATGTGTACATATATATATAGTGTGTACAGTATTATATATGTGTGTACAGTATTATATATATGTGTGCACAGTATTATATATATGTACAGTATTATATATATATGTGTACAGTATTATATATATGTGTGTACAGTATTATATATGTGTGTGTACAGTGTTATATATATGTGTGTACAGTATTATATATATGTGTGTACAGTATTATATATGTGTACAGTGTTATATATATATGTGTGTACAGTATTATATATGTGTGTGTACAGTGTTATATATATGTGTGTACAGTATTATATATATGTGTACAGTATTATATGTGTGTACAGTGTTATATATATGTATGTACAGTATATATATATGTGTACAGTATTATATATGTGTACAGTGTTATATATATATGTGTGTACAGTATTATATATATGTGTGTACAGTATTATATATATGTGTACAGTATTATATATGTGTACAGTGTTATATATATATGTGTGCACAGTATTATATATATGTACAGTATTATATATATATGTGTACAGTATTATATATATGTGTGTACAGTATTATATATGTGTGTGTACAGTGTTATATATATGTGTGTACAGTATTATATATATATGTGTACAGTATTATATATATGTGTGTACAGTATTATATATATATGTGTACAGTGTTATATATATGTGTGTACAGTATTTTATATATATGTGTACAGTATTATATATATGTGTGTACAGTATTATATATATATGTGTACAGTGTTATATATATGTGTGTACAGTATTATATATATGTGTGTACAGTGTTATATATATGTGTGTACAGTATTATATATATGTGTGTACAGTGTTATATATATATGTGTGTACAGTATAATATATATATGTGTGTACAGTATTATATATATGTGTACAGTATTATATATATGTGTGTACAGTATTATATATATGTGTACAGTATTATATGTGTGTACAGTGTTATATATATATGTGTGTACAGTATTATATATGTGTAAAGTATTATATGTGTGTACAGTGTTATATATATATGTGTACAGTATTATATATGTGTAAAGTATTATATATATGTGTACAGTATTATATATATGTGTGTACAGTATTATATATATATGTGTACAGTATTATATGTGTACAGTATTATATATATGTGTGTACAGTATTATATATATGTATGTACAGTGTTATATATATGTGTGTACAGTATTATATATATATGTGTGTACAGTATTATATATATGTGTACAGTATTATATATATGTGTGCACAGTATTATATATATGTGTACAGTATTATATATATGTGTGCACAGTATTATATATGTGTACAGTATTATATATATATGTGTGTACAGTGTTATATATGTGTGTGTACAGTGTATATATATGTGTGTACAGTATTATATATATATGTGTGTACAGTATTATATATATAGTGTACAGTATATATATATGTGTGTACAGTGTTATATATATATGTGTACAGTATTATATATATGTGTACAGTATTATCTATATGTGTACAGTATTATATATATGTGTGTACAGTATTATATATATATGTGTACAGTATTATATAGGTGTGTACAGTGTTATATATATGTGTGTACAGTATTATATATATGTGTGTACAGTATTATATATGTGTACAGTATTATATATATGTGTACAGTATTATATATATATGTGTGTACAGTGTTATATATATATGTGTGTACAGTATTATATGTGTACAGTATTATATATATGTGTACAGTATTATATATATATATATATATGTGTGTACAGTATTATATGTGTACAGTATTATATATATATGTGTGTACAGTATTATATATGTGTACAGTATTATATATGTGTACAGTATTATATATATGTGTGTACAGTATTATATATATGTGTGTACCAGTGTATATATAATGTGGTACAGTATTATATGTGTACAGTATTATATATATATGTGTGTACAGTATTATATATATGTGTGTACAGTATTATATATATGTGTGTACAGTATTATATATGGGTATAGTATTATATATATGTGTGTACAGTATTATATATATGTGTACAGTATTATATATATATATGTGTGTACAGTATTATATATATATATATGTGTGTACAGTATTATATATATATGTGTGTACAGTATTATATGTGTGTACAGTATATATATATGTGTGTACAGTATTATATATATGTGTACAGTATTATATATATATATATGTACAGTATTATATGTATGTGTGTACAGTATTATATATATATGTGTGTACAGTATTATATATGTGTACAGTATTATATATATGTGTGTACAGTATTATATATATGTGTACAGTATTATATATATATGTACAGTATTATATGTATGTGTGTACAGTATTATATATATATGTGTACATATTATATATGTGTACAGTATTATATATATGTGTGTACAGTATTATATATATATGTGTGTACAGTATTATATGTGTGTGTACAGTATTATATGTGTGTACAGTGTTATATATATATGTGTGTACAGTATTATATATGTGTGTGTACAGTGTTATATATATGTGTGTACAGTATTATATATATGTGTACAGTATTATATATATGTGTGTACAGTGTTATATATATATGTGTACAGTTTTATATATATATGTGTACAGTATTATCTATATGTGTACAGTATTATATATATATGTGTGTACAGTATTAAATATATGTGTGTGTACAGTATTATATATATGTGTGTACAGTGTTATATATATGTGTGTACAGTATTATATATATATGTACAGTATTATATATATATATGTGTGTACAGTGTTATATATGTGTGTGTACAGTGTTATATATATGTGTGTACAGTATTATATATATGTGTACAGTATTATATATATATATGTGTGTACAGTATTATATATATGTGTGTACAGTGTTATATATATGTGTGTACAGTATATATATATATGTGTGTACAGTGTTATATATGTGTACAGTATTATATATATGTGTACAGTATTATATATATGTGTGTACAGTATTATATATATATGTGTGTACAGTGTTATATATATGTGTGTACAGTATTATATATATGTGTACAGTATTATATATATGTGTACAGTATTATATATATATGTGTGTACAGTATTAAATATATGTGTGTGTACAGTATTATATATATGTGTGTACAGTATTATATATATATGTGTGTACAGTGTTATATATATGTGTGTACAGTATTATATATATGTGTACAGTATTATATGTGTGTACAGTATTATATATATGTGTGTACAGTATTATATATATGTGTGTACAGTATTATATATATGTGTGTACAGTGTTATATATATGTGTACAGTATTATATATATATGTGTACAGTATTATATATATGTGTGTACAGTGTATATATATATGTGTACAGTATTATATATATATGTGTACAGTATTATCTATATGTGTACAGTATTATATATATGTGTGTACAGTATTATATATATGTGTACAGTATTATATAGGTGTGTACAGTGTTATATATATGTGTGTACAGTATTATATATATGTGTGTACAGTATTATATATGTGTACAGTATTATATGTGTGTACAGTGTTATATATATATGTGTGTACAGTATTATATGTGTACAGTATTATATGTGTACAGTATTATATATATGTGTGTACAGTATTATATATGTATAGTATTATATATATGTGTGTACAGTGATTATATATATGTATGTGTGTACAGTATTATATATATATATGTGTGTACAGTATTATATATATATGTGTGTACAGTATTATATGTGTGTACAGTATTTATATATATATGTGTGTACAGTATTATATGTGTCTACAGTATTATATATATATGTGTGTACAGTATTATATATATGTGTACAGTATTATATATATGTACAGTATTATATGTATGTGTGTACAGTATTATATATATATGTGTGTGTACAGTATTATATATGTGTACAGTATTATATATATGTGTGTACAGTATTATATATATGTGTACAGTATTATATATATATATGTACAGTATTATATGTATGTGTGTACAGTATTATATATATATGTGTACAGTATTATATATGTGTACAGTATTATATATATGTGTGTACAGTATTATATATATATGTGTACAGTATTATATGTGTGTACAGTGTTATATATATGTGTGTACAGTATTATATATATGTGTACAGTATTATATGTGTGTACAGTGTTATATATATGTGTGTACATGTATTATATATGTGTGTGTACAGTGTATATATGTGTGTACAGTATTATATATATGTGTACAGTATTATATATATGTGTGTACAGTGTTATATATATATGTGTACAGTATTATATATATATATGTGTACAGTATTATCTATATGTGTACAGTATTATATATATATATGTGTGTACAGTATTATATATATGTGTGTGTACAGTATTATATATATATGTGTGTACAGTGTTATATATATGTGTGTACAGTATTATATATATGTGTACAGTATTATATATGTGTACAGTATTATATATATATATGTGTGTACAGTATTATATATATATATGTGTACAGTATTATTTATATGTGTGTACAGTATTATATATATATGTGTGTACAGTATTATATATGTGTACAGTATTATATATATGTGTGTACAGTGTTATATATATATGTGTGTACAGTATTATATGTGTACAGTATTATATATATGTGTGTACAGTATTATATATGTGTACAGTATTATATATGTGTGTACAGTATTATATATGTGTGTACAGTATTATATATATATATGTGTGTACAGTATTATATATATATGTGTGTACAGTATTATATGTGTGTACAGTATTATATATATATGTGTGTACAGTATTATATGTGTGTACAGTATTATATATATAAGTGTGTACAGTATTATATATATATGTGTGTACAGTATTATTATGTGTGTACAGTATTATATATATATGTGTGTACAGTATTATATATATGTGTACAGTATTATATATATGTGTACAGTATTATATATATGTGTGTACAGTATTATATATGTGTGTACAGTATTTATATATGTACAGTATTATATATATATGTGTGTACAGTATTATATATATATGTGTGTACAGTATTATATATATGTGTACAGTATTATACATATATGTGTACAGTATTATATGTATGTGTGTACAGTATTATATATATATATGTGTACAGTATTATATATGTGTACAGTATTATATATATATGTGTGTACAGTATTATATGTGTGTGTACAGTATTATATGTGTGTACAGTGTTATATATATGTGTGTACAGTATTATATATGTGTGTACAGTGTTATATATATGTGTGTACAGTATTATATATATGTGTACAGTATTATATATATGTGTACAGTATTATATATATGTAATGTGTACAGTTTTATATATATATGTGTACAGTATTATATATATGTGTACAGTATTATATATATATGTGTGTACAGTATTAAATATATGTGTGTGTACAGTATTATATATATGTGTGTACAGTGTATATATATATGTGTACAGTATTATATATATGTGTGTACAGTATTATATATATGTGTACAGTTTTATATATATATGTGTGTACAGTATTATATATGTGTGTAACAGTGTATATATATGTGTGGACAGGTATTATATATATGTGTACAGTATTATATATGTGTGTACAGTGTATTATATGGTGTACAGTATTATATATATATGTGTACAGTATATATATGTACATTATATATATGTGTACAGTATTATATATATATATGTGTACAGTATTAATATAGTGTGTATAGTATTAAATATATGTGTGTACAGTATATATATATGTGTGTACAGTATTATATATGTGTACAGTATTATATGTGTGTACAGTGTTATATATATGTGTGTACAGTATTATATATGTGTACAGTAATATATATATGTGTGTACAGTATTATATATGGGTATATATTATATATATGTGTGTACAGTATTATATATATGTGTACAGTAATATATATATATGTGTGTACAGTATTATATATATGTGTGTACAGTATTATATGTGTGTACAGTATTATATATATATGTGTGTACAGTATTATATATATATGTGTGTACAGTATTATATATATGTGTGTACAGTATTATATATATGTGTACAGTATTATATATATGTGACAGTATTATATGTATGTGTGTACAGTATATATATATATGTGTGTACAGTATATATATATGTGTACAGTATTATATATATGTGTGTACAGTATTATATATATGTGTGTACAGTATTATATATATATGTACAGTATTATATGTATGTGTGTACAGTATTATATATATATGTGTGCAGTATTATATATGTGTACAGTTTATATATGTGTGTGTACAGTATTATATATATATGTGTACAGTATATATATGTGTGTGTACATGTATATATATGTGTGTACAGTGTTATAATATATATGTGTACAGTATTATATATAGTGTGTGTACAGTATTATATAATATGTGTGTACAGTATTATATATATGTGTGTACAGTATATATATATATGTGTGTACAGTGTATATATATATGTGTACAGTATTATATATATATGTGTACAGTATTATATATATATTGTGTGTACAGTATTATATATATATGTGTACAGTATTATATATATATATGTGTGTACAGTATTATATATATATATGTGTGTACAGTGTTATATATATGTGTGTACAGTATTATATATATGTGTACAGTATTATATATGTGTACAGTATTATATATATATATGTGTGTACAGTATTATATATATATGTGTACAGTATTATTATATGTGTGTACAGTATTATATATATATGTGTGTACAGTATTATATATGTGTACAGTATATATGTGTGTACTAGTGTTTTATATATATGTGTGTACAAGTATTATATATGTAGTACAGTATTATTTATATGTGTGTACAGTATT